>NC_060287.1:4739117-5022338 GCF_021613505.1 Equus quagga | reverse complement strand
AGCACCAGTAGAAGGCACCCAGCCGCCAGCCACAAGGCTGGAAGACCCCAGGGCAAAAGCAGCATAGCTAGGTGTACTAACCACAGACTGTAGAAGATGCCAATAGCTCTCCTGCAACCTATAGAGGACAAGTGAGATTTGGTGGGTGCCGACAGCAACGGAGCGACAAATATAAGTGATCCCACCCCTGGCTGCTGGAAAAGCCCATAACACCGTTGCAGACCCCAAGGAGAGAGCACATCTAGGTGGGCTGCAACAGTAGGCACCTGCAGCCTGAAGCCCCCCTGTGACGGCCCCCACGGCAGAGGAGGGAATCCAAAGGGCCACTGTGGCTACGAAGAGGGGCCCAGGCCCAGTTAGCAACTACGGACAGGATTCCTGGTTGGGGAAATATAAACAGCTGCTCCTCCCACCGCAGCAGCTGAAACAAGTGAAAGGAGCAACTAAACTCTATTTCCATGCGGAGGCACAAATCAACAACATCAAGCAATATGAAAAAATACATTAAATCTCCAGAACAGAAAGAAAGCAACAAATATACAGAAAACAATCCCAAAGAAAATGAGATGTATAACCTAAATGACGATGACTTCAAAACAGCCATCATTAAGATTCTCAATGAGTTAAGAAAGAATTCTGACCGACAACTCAACGAGTTCAGGAGCTATGTCACAAAAGAGTTTGATACGATAAAGAAGAACCAAACAGAAATATTGGAAATGAAGAACACAATAGAGGAGATTAAGAAAAATCTAGATGCTCTGAACAGTAGGGCCGATAATATGGAGGAAAGAATTAGCAATTTGGAAGATGGCAATATAGAATTGTTGCAGGCAGAGGAGGAGAGAGAAGCAAGACTTAAAAGAAATGAAGAAACTCTCCGAGAATTATCCGACACAATTAGGAGATGCAACGTAAGGATTATAGGTATACCAGAGGGAAAAGAGAAGGAGAAAGGGGCAGAAAACCTATTCAAAGAAATAATGGCTGAGAACTTCCCAAATCTGGTGAGGGAGATGGATCTTCAGGTGACAGAAGCCAATAGATCTCCAAACTTTATCAATGCAAGAAGACCAACTCCACGGCATATAGTAGTGAAGCTAGCAAAAGTCAACGACAAGGAGAAAATATTAAGGACAGCCAGGCAAAAGAAACTAACCTACAAAGGAACCCCCATCAGGCTATCAGCAGATTTCTCAGCAGAAACTTTACAGGCTAGAAGAGAGTGGAATGATATATTCAAAAATCTGAAGGACAAAAATCTACAGCCGAGAATTCTCTACCCAGCGAAAATATCCTTCAAATACGATGGAGAAATAAAAACTTTCCCAGATAAACAAAAATTAAGGGAGTTCATTGCCACAAAACCTCCTCTTCAGGAAATCCTCAGGAAAACCCTCATTCCTGAAAAATCCAAAAAAGGAAAGGGGCTACAAAACCAAGAGCAGAGGAGATAAGTAGAAGGACAACAACAGAGAGTAGCAGCTCTACATCAGAACAGATTAAACCATGGGACAAGAAACAAAGGAAACTGAAAAAAACCGGAAAACAAGACACAAAATGGGAGTGGTAGGCCCCCACGTCTCAATAATCACTCTAAATGTAAATGGATTGAACTCCCCAATCAAAAGACACAGAGTGGCAGGATGGATCAAAGAACAAGATCCAACAATATGCTGCCTCCAGGAAACACACCTCAGCCCCAAAGACAAACACAGACTCAGAGTGAAGGGATGGAGAACAATACTCCAAGCTAATAATGAACAAAAGAAAGCAGGTGTCGCTATACTAATATCAGACAAGGTAGATTTCAAAGCAAAACAGATAAAGAAAGATAAAGAGGGACAGTATATAATGATAAAAGGGACTCTCCACCAAGAAGACATAACACTTATAAATATATACGCACCCAACACAGGAGCACCAAAATTTGTAAAGCAACTTTTAATAGAACTAAAAGAAGACATCAACAACAATACAATAATAGTAGGGGACCTCAACACACCATTAACACCAATGGACAGAACATCCAGACAGAAAATCAACAAGGAAATAATAGAATTAAATGAAAAATTAGACCAGATGGACTTAATAGATATATATAGAACACTTCATCCAAAAACAGCAGGTTACACATTCTTCTCAAGTGCACATGGAACATTCTCAAGGATTGACCATATTTTGGGAACCAAAGCAAACATCAATAAATACAAGAGAGTTGAAATAATATCAAGCATCTTTTCTGATCATAACACTATTAAACTAGAAATCAACTACAAGAAAAAAGCAGAGAAAGGTGCAAAAATGTGGAGACTAAACAACACGCTTCTCAACAAACAATGGATCATTGAAGAAATTAAAGAAGAAATCAAATATTATCTGGAGACAAATGAAAATGAGAACACGACATACCAAATCATTTGGGATGCAGCAAAAGCAGTCCTAAGAGGGAAATTCATCGCAATACAGGCTCACCTCACTAAACAAGAAAAAGCTCACGTAAGCAACCTCAAACGACACCTAACAGAACTAGAAAAAGAAGAACAAACAAAGCCCAGAGTCAGTAGAAGGAGGGAAATAATAAAAATAAGAGCAGAAATAAACGATATTGAAACAAAAAAGACAATAGAAAGGATCAATGAAACAAAGAGTTGGTTCTTCGAAAGAATTAACAAAATTGACAAACCCCTAGCCAGACTCACCAAGAAAAGAAGAGAGAAAGCGCAAATTAACAAAATCAGGAATGACAGAGGAGAAATCACAACAGATACCAATGAAATACAAGAGATCATAAGAGAATACTATGAAAAACTATATGCCAACAAATTGAACAACTTGGAAGAAATGGACAAATTCCTAGACTCCTACAATCTCCCCAAACTGAATCAGGAAGAAATGGAGAATCTGAATAGACCAATCACAAGTAAGGAAATAGAAATGGTAATCAAAAACCTCCCCAAAAACAAGAGTCCAGGACCAGACGGCTTCTCTGGAGAATTCTACCAAACATTCAAAGAAGACTTAATACCTATTCTCCTCAAACTGTTCCAGAAAATTGAGAAAGATGGAGAACTCCCTAACACATTCTATGAAGCCAACATCACTCTGATCCCCAAACCTGACAAGGACAACACAAAGAAGGAGAACTACAGGCCGATATCACTGATGAACATAGATGCAAAAATCCTCAACAAAATTTTGGCAAACCGATTACAGCAATACTTCAAAGAGATTATACACCATGATCAAGTGGGATTTATACCAGGGACACAGGGATGGTTCAACATCCGCAAGTCAATCAACGTGATACACTACATCAACAAAATGAAAAACAAAAACCACATGATCATCTCAATAGACGCAGAGAAAACATTCGACAAGATCCAACACCCATTTATGATAAAAACCCTCAGTAAAATGGGTATAGAAGGAAAGTACCTCAACATAATAAAGGCCATATATGATAGACCCACAGCCAACATCATACTCAATGGACAAAAGCTGAAAGCCATCCCTCTGAGGACAGGAACAAGACAAGGGTGCCCACTTTCACCACTCCTATTCAACATAGTACTGGAGGTGCTGGCCAGAGCAATTCGGCAGGAAAAAAAAATAAAAGGAATCCAAATAGGTAACGAAGAAGTAAAACTCGCGTTGTTTGCAGACGACACGATCTTATACATAGAAAACCCCAAAGAATCCACAGAAAAACTACTAGAAATAATCAACAACTACAGCAAAGTAGCAGGGTATAAAATTAACGTGCATAAATCAGTAGCATTTCTATACGCTAACAATAAACTAACAGAAAAAGAACTCAAGAACTCTATCCCATTCACAATCGCAACGAAAAGAATAAAATACCTTGGGATAAACTTAACCAAGGAAGTGAAGGATCTATACAATGAAAACTACAAGACTTTCTTGAAAGAAATTGACGATGACATAAAGAGATGGAAAGACATTCCTTGCACATGGATTGGAAGAATAAACATAGTTAAAATGTCCATACTACCTAAAGCAATATACAGATTCAATGCTATCCCAATCAGAATCCCAAGAACATTCTTCACAGAAATTGAACAAACAATCCTAAAATTCATATGGGGGAACAAAAGACCACGAATTGCTAAAGCAATCTTGAGCAAGAAAAACAAAGCCGGCGGAATCACAATCCCCGATTTCAAAACATACTACAAAGCTACAGTGACCAAACAGCATGGTACTGGTACAAAAACAGGTCCACAGATCAATGGAACAGAATTGAAAGCCCAGAGATAAAACCACACATCTATGGACAGCTAATCTTCGACAAAGGAGCAGAGGGCCTACAATGGAGAAAAGAAAGTCTCTTCAACAAATGGTGCTGGGAAAACTGGACAGCCACATGCAAAAGATTGAAAATCGACCATTCTTTTTCACCACACACCAAAATAAACTCAAAATGGATCAAAGACCTAAAGATTAGGCCTGAGACAATAAGTCTTTTGGAAGAGAATATAGGCAGTACACTCTTTGACATCAGTTTCAAAAGAATCTTTTCGGACACTGTAACTCCTCAGTTGAGGGAAACAATAGAAAGAATAAACAAATGGGACTTCATCAGACTAAAGAGCTTCTTCAAGGCAAGGGAAAACAGAATTGAAACAAAAAAACAGCTCACTAATTGGGAAAAAATATTTACAAGCCACTTATCCGACAAAGGGTTAATCTCCATAATATACAAAGAACTCACACTGCTTAACAACAAAAAAACAAACAACCCGATCAAAAAATGGGCAGAGGACATGAACAGACATTTCGCAAAAGAAGATATGAATATGGCCAATAGACACATGAAAAGATGTTCATCATCGCTAATCATCAGGGAAATGCAAATCAAAACTACACTAAGATATCACCTTACCCCCGTTAGATTGGCAAAAACATCCAAAACCAAGAACGACAAATGTTGGAGAGGTTGTGGAGAAAGAGGAACCCTCATACACTGTTGGTGGGAATGCAAACTGGTACAGCCACTATGGAAAACAGTATGGAGATTTCTCAAAAAGTTAAAAATAGAAATACCCTATGACCCAGCCATCCCATTACTGGGTATCTATCCTAAGAACCTGATATCAGATATCTCAAGAGTCCGTTGCACCCCTATGTTCATCGCAGCATTATTTACAATAGCCAAGACGTGGAACCAGCCTACATGCCCAGAAACTGATGATTGGATAAAGAAGATGTGGTATATATACACAATGGAATACTACTCAGCCATAAAAAAAGACGAAATTGGCCCATTCACAACAATGTGGATGGACCTCGAGGGCATTATGTTAAGCGAAATAAGTCAGTCAGAGAAAGATGAACTCTATATGACTCCACTCATAGGTGGAAATTAGTATATTGAGAAGGAGATCTGATCGGTGGTTACCAGGGAAAAGGGGGGGTGGGGGGAGGGTACGGAGGGGGAAGTGGTGTACCTACAACATGACTAACAAAAATGTACAACTGAAATTTCACAAGCTTGTAATCCATCATAACATTAATAAAAAAAAAAAAAGATGAAGGGATTTACAAAATTTTACTCTACCCATTACCCATCTGCCAGCTATTAAATTTAGTTAGTTTTGTGGTCATTTTTTCATTCTTTAAGTTTCTAAAGACTATATTAGACAGATTTACTGTTACAACAAACAACCTCCAAACTTCGGTGGCATAAAACATTCCTTGTCAGAGACTGTATGTCTGCAACTGTTTCTTTGCTCCATGTTTCTTTCCATGTTGGACTAAACGGGCAACCTCTATGTGGGACAGCTCTGCTATTGGTAAAGAATAAAATCAAAATAGCTTATAGAATCTCAAAAATATATTTGCTACTCAAGTGTCTTGTAAGTCATATGGGTCCACATTCAAATGGCCAAATCACATCTCATGGTCATGCCCCAAATTAATGTAGTATGGATATAGTCTTCTTCCACAGTGGGTGGGGCACTGTAATTCATATGGCAATGGGAAAAGATATATTATCCTCCTATAGGAGGCAAATAATTGGGGATCACAGTAAAACATAGTTCAGTCTGCCATGTTGATCACACATGCCCTCACAAAGGAGTTACTGCAAAAGTCCATCCAATCATTGCATCCTGCCTGGATCTCACAATCCTCACTTCGAGTCTGGATATGGTTCATATCTTCTGGAACCTATCATCTAAAATAATAACAATAACAACAACACTACAAAAAAATGAAAGTTACTTCCTCACCACACACCAAAATACAATGGTGAACATGTATAGGAGAGCCACAATAAGTAATTATGCCAAGAGAGGGGAAGAGTGAAAAGCTTACAATAGTCAGTGGTTCATAGAAATTTTGAAATACTTCTGGGAAACATAAGGAGAAAATTCAAAACTGAGGGTAGGAAATCTTGACTAGGTCATTTCCCCCTACTTGGAAATAGATCCCAAATCTGTTGTCTTCTTTAGACTTTGGGTCCACTCTCTGGAAAATCTTTCATTTTCCATAATCATCTTTGGACACATTTTAAAAAGGTAATTAAAAGCAAGGACCTCAAGTTTATTGTGTCCACATAAACCTAAAACTCTCCACACACTTCCCAAACACCATAACACTATACAATCTCACATGACCTAAACCTTCACCATTACTTGGAGATAGAGGGTACCATGAACTTACTATTTTAATTTGTGAAGTAAACAACATATTCCAATAGATACACAACTGAATCTCCAGCCTCAGCTGCAACGTTATGGACATGAAGAATAAGGGAAGGGAGTTTTATTGATTTCCTAGGGCTGCTGTAACAAATTACCACAAATGGGGTGGCTTAAAACAATAGAAATGTATTCTTTCACAGTTCAGAAGACCAGAAGTCGAAAATAAAGGTATTGACTAGATTGGTTTCTACTGGAGGCTTTGAGGGAGCATCTGTTCTATGCTTCTTTCCTTGCTTCTGGTGGTTGCTGGCCATTTTTGGTATAACTTGACTTGAAGATGTATCACCCCATTCTCTGCCTCTGTCTTCACACAGAGTTCTCTCCTGTGGGTCTGTGTCCAAATACCTCTCTTCTTATGAGGAGGCCAGTCACGTTGGATTTGGCCCTCATCATAACTTGATTATATCTACAACATGACAAATAATGTCATGTTCACAGATTCCAAGTGGACATGTATTTTGAGGGGACATTATTCAGCCAAGTACAGGAGGCTTAGGAGATTCCATGAAAAGAGGATGGGTATAGAAATTAAAGTCAATGAACAGACATAAATGTCCCCAGAAAGAGCAAGTTCAACATTAAATACTAAATTAGTGAACAAAAGTCTGGAAATTGGTAATACACATCAGGTGCTCCAGGGATGAAATTTGGAATTTAGTGGGTTAGAGGTGGAAACTCTGGAGAAACAGTGCTCTGCAGAAGAAGGGGATTAATAGAGGAGTGTAAGTGGCCATTTGAGATGAGTCAGTTAACGGAAATGAAATGCATAGTGAAGAAACAAAAGAGAACAAGAACTTCCTTATTTTTTAAAGAAATTGCCTTTCACTGTACTTACAAAGCATGGCATTTTTAAAATAAGAATCTGTTCATGAATTTCCCAGGAATAAAAATGGCAGATAGATTCCATACAAATTTACCTTAACAATAGAGAAGAAAATGAGATCCTAGCTTTCCAGTTAAGAAAATTTACTGTCCCCACCAATACAACTCTTATCTACTAATAAAACTAATTTAAATATACTGATAATATAATCTTAAAGTAGAACCTTTCCATGAAATGTTTAAGAATGATAAAGATCATCTTCATACAAAATTATTATAAAATTAAAACAGACAAGGAGAATCAAAACATTTGAGGTAATGAAATACCCCTAAAAGTAATCACCAAGTTGAAGAAAATTGTACCATTCACAAATGAAACTAATTTAAATATACTCAAAATAGCATATGGAAAGATTAAAAGAAATAGACTCAACTTTAAAATGCAACAACAAAAATGGAAAGCAATAATGAAATAAACGTAAGGATTGTTGACTAGGCTTAGAGAAGAAATTGAAGAAAACGACAAAACAATTTCAGTATGAAGAATAAATTCTCATTTGTCCAAGAGAGAAGTGATTTGAACAGATATTTATCAAGGCAGAACAACCACGTCATAATTCATGGAGCATTGGGTGGACTACTCAGAAAGATCGTAACAGAAATATGCATAGAGTAAATGCCTGCTCTTTTTTCACATAATAAATCTTAAAACAAGACCAGAAAGTATCAAACATTTTCCAGATAAAGTAACTGAGTCCCAGAGAAAAACTCAATTATATTTATAGAAATGAAAAAAAAATCTGTCACTCAACAAAATAAAATTTACAAATGCTTACCAATAAGTCAAAAGTTACCAGACATGCAAAGAGGTAAAAGAATACAATGATAATGAAGAGGAAAACGAATCAATTAAAAGTGATTCAGAACTAACACAAGAACTAGAATGATCAGGCATTGACTTTAAAATAGTTATTATAACTGTATTTCACAGGTTCAAATTAGAGATACTGAAGATAAAAAAATGACTCAAATTTAACTTATAGAGGAAAAAAATTACAATGGCAAACATAAAAAATACACTAGAGCAGGGCCAGCCTGATGGCATGGTGGCTGGATTCGTGTCTTCACTTTAATGGCTCAGGCTTCATGGGTTTGGATCCTGTGTGCAGACCTACACACTGCTCACTGGGCCAGGCTGTGGTGGCATCCCACATACAAAATAGAGGAAGATTGGCACAGATGTTAGTTCAAGGCCATTCTTTTTCACCAAAAACAAAAATAAAAAACAAAAATACACTAAATAAGATTAATGGCAGATTAGATATAGCAACAGAAAATATTCATGAAATTGAAGGAAATGAAATATAAACTTCAAAATAAAATGCTGAAAAGTGATTAAAAAATGAAAAAGTATACATTGCTTGACATCAATTGACTTAATATACATGTAATTTGAGTTTCTAGAAAAGAGGAGAGACATGAAGAGGCAGACAAAAACTTCTGAAGGAATATTAGCTGAAAATATTCCAATATTGATGAAAACTATACACTCCACGGATCCAAATAGTCCAATTAACCCAAGCACAAGAAACATGAAAATAACTATCCAAAGTCACATCATGATCAAATTGCTCAAAACCAATGTTAAAATCTTAAAAACAACCAGAAAAAAGGAAAATGTTGTGTACCAAGGTACAGAGATAGGATGACAGCAGGTTTCTTATCACAAACAATGCCAGTGGGAAAACAGTAAAGCAATACATTCAAAGTACTGAAAGAAAAGAATTACTAACTTGGAATTTTATACCCAGTAAAAATGTCTTTCAAAAATAAAGGCAAAATAGGGGCCCAGCATATTGGCATAGTGCTTAGGTTCATGTGCTCCTCTTCAGCAGCCCAGGAGTCACATGTTTGGATCCTAGGTGCGGACCTAGCACCACTCATCAAGCCACACTGTGGCAGCATCCCATATAAAGTAGAGGAAGATTGCCACAGATGTTAGCTCAGCAACAATCTTCCTCAAGCAAAAAGAAGATTGGCAAAAGATGTTAGCTCAGGGCCAATATTCCTCACAAAAAAATAAATAAATAAAGGTAAAATAATGTCTTAAATATGCATAACAAAAGCTCAAAAAGATTTATCAATATTAGACCCACATGACACAAAATGTTACTGATGTTCCTGCAGAGGGAAGAAAAATGATAACAAATGAAAATGTGGGTCTACAAAAAGGAATGAGGGCCACTAGAAATTATAAATACATAGATAAATATACCATAACTTTTAATTATCATTTAATTATCTTTAAAAGATTTTTCACTGTTTAAAAGATGATTCTGGGAAGACGACAGATGAAGAAGCACCATAAATCTGTCTCCCCACCTAGACAATAATTGCATTGACAGAATCAGTCTTATGTAACTATTTTGGACCTCTGGAGTCTACTGTAGGCTTGCAACTTCCAGGGAAGTCTTGAAAGATAAACTGTGGTTAATTTCTCTTTGCTCAGTAGTAGCTACCCATTCCCATGCTCCAGCTCAGGTCAGGCAGCACTGTACATGTTCCTGGACAGCTTGCATGCAGCTTGCATGAGTCAGAGTGTGAAATAAGGACTCTGTTCTCCAAATATCAGAGATCTGTGTTCTGATTGATTATTGCTGCTTCCAATGATGGAAATGCACACACAGAGGCAGACAGCCTTTGTGGCATACCCCTTCTTGTTGTTGCAAGGCACTTAGCTGAAGTGACTTCCAGAATATGTAAAGGGCTGGTGCCTTTGTTCCCTTCTTCATTTCTCTCTTTTTCTCTTTTTGGGAGCAACATATTAAAGATAAGGACATTCAAAAGCCACCGCATATACAGGGGAAATTAGAAAGTCACCATTCACACCCAAAGAAAGAGCAAGGCTCAGAGAAGACCTGAGAACACTTTAAGTTCATACCTCAGGCTGATCCTTGGAACAGAGACAGCCTACAATAATAGAAATAAAAAAACCAACAACATAAAAATGAACAAACAAAAAAATAAGCACTGGGGAAGGGGGAAGTTTGATTTCTAGAGTTACCACATAAGTAGATTCAAATGTATGGTTTTCAACAAAAAATCTCAAGGCATACAAAGAAACAGGAAAATATGTCTTAGTCAAAGCAAAAAGGTAAACCAACAGAAACTGGAAAAAGGAATTGATGGCAGATCTCTTAGACAAAACTTTTAAAAAATTGTCTTAAAGATGCCCTAAGAACTAAAGGGAGATATGGAGAAACTCAAGAAAATGCTGTATGAACAAAATAGAAATATCACTAATGAGATTAAAAAATCTAAAAAGAAACCAAAAAGAAATTCTGGAACTGAAAATTACAATTACAGAAGTGAAAAATTGACCAGAGCGGTTCAAAGGCAGATTTGAGCAAGTAGAAGAAAAAATCAGTAAACTTGAAGAAAAGACAATGGAAATTGTCAAGTCTCAGGAACAGAAAGAAAAAGGATGAAAGAAAAGTGAACAGAGCCATGGGACATCATGAAGTGGAACAGCATATACATTGTGGGAGTCCCAGAAGGAGGAGAGAGAGAAAGGGAAAGAGAGAATATTTGAAGGAATAATGACCAAAATTTCCATAAAAGATATGGATATAAACATCCAAAAAGCTTAATCAAATCCACACAGGCTGAACTCAGATACCCACATCAAAACACATTGTCATCAAACCGTCAAGAGCCAAAGAGAAAGAGAGAATCTTGAAAGTAGCAAGAGAGAAGTGACTTGTCATATGCAAGAGATCTTCAATAAAATTGTCAGCAGACTTCTCATCAGAAAAATGGAAAATTTGGAAGCCATAAGAGAGTGGGCTGACATATTCAAAGTTTGAAAAGAAGAAAAATCTATTAAATATTTTTTTATTTTTTCCTTTTTCTCTTCAAAGCCCCCAGTAGATAGGTGTGTATTTTTAGTTGTGGGTCCTTCTAGTTGTGGCAAGTGGGATGCTGCCTCAGCATGGTGTGATGAATAGTGCTATGTCCGTGCCCAGGATCAGAACCAGTGAAACCCGGGGATGCGTAAGTGGAGCATATGAACTTAACCACTCAGCCACAGAGCCCAGAAAAATCTATTAACCATGAATCCTATTTCCAACAAAACTATACTTCAAAGTGAGAGAGAAATTAAGACATTATCAGACAAACAAAATCTGAGGGAGTTTGTTACCACAACATCTGTTCTGCGAGAAATACTAAAGAGATTCCTACAAGTTGAAATGAAAGGATACTAGACTGTAACTCAAACATGCATGGATAAATAAAGATGTCCAGTAAAGCCAAATATATGGGCAATTATGAAAGCGAATATCATTATAACAATGATGGTAACTCTACATTTTGTTTTCTACATAATTTAAGAAACTAGTAGTTTTTTAAAGAAAGATACAATTACAAGTCTAAAAGCTAATATCATTGCAACTTTGGTTTGCAGCTCTACATTTTCTTTTCCACATCATTTAAAAGATTAAAGGATTACAAAATATAACGTTATGGTTTTGTACACACAACATATAAAGATGTAATTTTGTGACATCAACAACTGAAAGGGGTAGGGATGGAGAAAGAAAGGAAGAGTGTTCATGTATTATTAAAGTTAAACTGATATAACTCAGAGTGTTATAATTTTAGAATGTTAAATGTAATCCCCATAGTAACCACACAGAAAATAGCTATAGAATATGCACAAAGGGAAATGAGAAAGGAATTTAAATGTTTCACTACAAATAATCAACTAAACACAAAAGAAGATTGGAATGCAGGAAATAAGGGACAAAAAAGCTATAAGGCATATATAAACCAAATAGAAAAATGATAGAAGTAAATCCCTCCTTATCCGTAATTACTTTAAATGTAAATGGATTATTTTTTCTAATCAAAACACAGAGATTGGCAGAATAGATAAAATAAAAACACGATTCAACTATATACTGTCTACGAGAGATTCACTTTAGATCCAAAGACACAAGTGGGTTGGAAATGAAAGGATGGAATAAGATATTGCATTCAAATAGTAACCAAAAGTGAACGGGAGTGACTGTACTAATATCAGACAAAATAGACTTAAAAAATTTAAAAAGGTAATAAAAACCAAAGAAAGACAGCATAGATTAATGAATGATTCAATAAACCATGATACAACAATTATAAACATTTACACACCTAATAAGAGACAATCAAAATATATGAAGCAAACCTTAGCAGAAACATTGACAAAATAGGTGGCTCCACAGTAATAGTTGGAGACTTTAATACCCCACTCTCAATAATAAACAAAAGAACCAGATAGGAGATAAGTAAGGAAACAGAGAACTTGAATAATACAATAAACCAACCAGATCTTACAGACATATAAAGAATACTCTACCCAACAGCAAAAGAATGCACATCCTTCTCAAGTGCACATGGGACATTTTTGAGTAAATCGGAACCTTTGTCCATGTTAGTCAGAATGCAAAATTGTACATACAGGTGGAAAACGGTATGGTGTTTCCTTAAAAAATTAAAAAAGGAATTAACATTTGGTTCAGCAATTCCACTTCTGGGTATATACCCCAAAGAATTGAAAAGAGGATCGCAAAATTTTTTTCTACAACCACCTTCATAGCAATATTATTTTCAATATCTAAAATGAGGAAGTGAACCAACAGTACTGATAGATGAACAAATAAGAAAAATGTTCTATATACAATGGCATATTATTCAGCCTTAAAAAGGAAGGAAATTCTGACATGCTGTATCCTGGATGATCCTTGAGGACATTATGCTAAGTGAAATAAGTCAGTCATGAAAAGACAAATATTGTATAATTCCACTTACATGAGGTACTTAGAGTAGTCAGAATCATGAAGACAAACAGAAAGAATCGTGGTTGCTAAGCTCCAGGGGGAAGGAGTAATGAGGACTTATTGTTTAGTGGATATAGAATTTCTTTTCACAATATGAAGAGTTCTGGAAGAGGATGGTAATGATGGTTGCTCAACAATATGAATTAATACCACTGAGCTGGACAGTTAAAAATGGTTAAGATAGCAAATTTCATGTTACGTGTATTTTACCACAATTTTAAAAATTGGAAAAAAGATAATTTACTGTTTAAATAAAAATAATAATAATGTAGTGTAGAGTTTATAACATGATAAAGTAAACAGATGACAACAATGATAGAATGGCTAAGAAAGGAGAAATGGAAGTGTACTATTATAATGTTCTTATACTATTCATAAAGTAGTATAATATCACTTGGAGTTTTGAAATGTTAAAGTTATATATTGTAAATTCTTAACCACTAAAGCAACCAAGCAAGTATTTATAGCTAATCAGTCAACAAAGTTGATATATGGAATTATAAATAATATTCAATTAATATAAATTAAGACAGATGGGAGAAAAAGGCCAGCAATGAACACCTGGAGAAATAGAAACAAATAATAAGATGATTGATTTAAACTTTAAAGGGTTAAACATACACTGCCAAGTGATCCAACTAAGGTATTTACCCAAGAGAAAAAAAAAAGGCAAATGCCCATACAAAGACTTGGACAAAAATTTTCATAGCAATTTTATTCATAATATCCTAAAACTAGAAACAACCAAAATATGGACAAACAGGTGAATGTGTGAACAAATTGTATTATGTCCTTACAGTGGAATATTACTCATCTAAGGAAAGAAGGAGGGAGGGAGGAAGAAAGAGGAAAGGGGGGAGAGGGAAAAATATTTTGATACATGCAATAACTTGGATACATCTCTATGCTATACAAAAGAAGCCACATAAAAAAGAGTACACACTATATGACCTAATAGGTAGAAAATTATAGAAAACTTCAAACTAATGGATGACAGAAATACGATCAGTTGTTGGCTGGCAAAGGTGGAGGATGAGTAGATAGGAGAGTAGATTACTAAGGGGACACACAGAAACTTTTGCACGTTATGGAGATGGCTTAATATCTTGTGTTCATTATTTCACAGGTATATGCATTGTCACAACCTATCAAATTGGACACTATAAATACGTAAACTTTATTGTAATTAATTACATCTCAAAAAATAAAAATAGCATAAAAATTAATATAAATATAGACATTAGCAATCTCATTTTTTAAAGATTTTATTTTTTTCCTTTTTCTCCCCAAACCCCCCAGTATATAGTTGTATATTCTTTGTTGTGGGTCCTTCTAGTTGTGGCATGTGGGACGCTGACTCAGCGTGGTTTGGTGAGCGGTGCCATGTCTGTGCCCAGGATTTGAACCAAGAAAACACTGGGCTACCTGCCCCAGAGCACGTGAACTTAACCACTCGGTCACGGGGCCAGCCCCAGCAATCTCATTTTAAACAATAAATATAGAAAATGAAAAGTTATCTTTTAAAATAAGACTTAGTTTAGCTGTGCTTTCTCTAATTAGAATTCCTATAAGCAAAACACTAGAGAAGCTGAGTACTGATAGACATTGTGTTAAGAAGTGAGATTTAAAAACATTGTCAGTCTCTACCCATTGTGTAGACAGTTCTTTGTTAGATAATTTGAAGAGTTATCATGGAAGCAACAAATACAGTACATGTTCGCCAAAAGGGTACCATATGTTATAGAAGACACATGCCATTATACGCCTATTGATTGGTCATAGAGAAACTGCAAGAAACTTCGTCAACATACTAAGTCAATCATACTTTTGGAACAAGCTACATTATTTGGTTCCTTTTAAAAATCAGAGTTCCATGGGTATACAATCTTCAGAGAGAATTGTTTCTCAATTATTTTCTTATCCATGGTCCCTTTTAAGAATGCAAATATCTCACGTTTGCAAATTTTCTGAAATTCAACTGCTTCTGCTCTATTGAGATACACAGATATGTTAATCTTTAATTAATAACTCATCACAGGTCAAAATTTAGTGCACTTCAATTTTTGTGGTTTGATTTATAGAAACAATATTCCATTTATTCTCTAAACAGTCAAATATATTAGTGGATATGCCATTAAAATTTCCCCTTTCAGAATGTACATTGGAAAGATAGTAAAAGTGTTTCCCAGTTTGGGAATTACCTCATTGTCAAGTGTCCAAAAGTTATTGGAAGTAATAAATATATTTACTTCCATCACCGTATCCTTGTTCATACCTGCATAAATCCCTACGTTGTAGATTTCTAAGTCTGAATCTTTAATCTTTATATACCTGCATATAACAAAGTATACAAAAAATCTGAGACAGTAAAATAGCTTAAAATGGATGAACTGATATTTTAGTCTGTATGAATTTTACTATTAATTGAGACAATGGGTGTTATTTGTTTTGAGTTATGTGTATATGAGGTAGCGAGGGGAAAGGAGACATGAAGTATTGTATATTTGACTCAAACTCTGACTCTATGTAGACTTGGATTTTTCACTTTAAATGTTAATTGTTTAAACATTAAGTTTTTTTCACCCAAGAAATTGAGCAATCACAGAGGCACTAAGACGGTAGTGATCACATTCTAGAGTGTGGATATAAAATCTTTTTCTTATGCTGCCAGTTTGTAGAGCTCATTTCCATGCCCTGTTACTCACTAATGCTATTATAGTTAAATTGGAATCTAGCTGGTGACAATTGTACTACATGAAATGTTTCTTCCTAATTATGATATTAGAAGAGGATATGTTGTGAAAACTGTTAGCTTGATTAGTTAAAACTTGTAAGATGTGGGTTCTTGTTGCATTAGCCACATATTTTTAAAAAAGATATATAATGTTCTTTAGTGTTGGATTAAAAATTTGGATTTTATTTTCTAACCAACACAGATTAAGTCATAAATGAAATGTATGAATTGCCTTTCTGAATATTTCGTCTTTGGTATCTTATTCTTATTTTGCCCTACGATAGGAAAACTACCTTTTTGTAAATATGAAGTTAGTTTTAAAATGGTCCCTCTTTTCATCTAATTGAAAGCAAGCCTTTTTTCTGACTTCAGACTTGCATTTTGACTTTGCACTAGAAAGATATTATTTATGCCTTCAACAGAGCACTGGCTGCTAGTGGACTTAGAAAATATCCTGACAAGTGAGCAAAATGTGACCAGCTCTTTATTCTTCTAGAATCATTTTCAAGCAATAGAGGTCAAACAACAAATTGTGGTGCAGAATGGTCCTTTAGTCATTATTAATTTTCTGACAGTCCTAGATAATTTTCCCCTCTGGTTGCTTCTTTTAGCACTCTCTATGGCTTTTTCCTTATTAATATTACTATACTCTCCCATCTATACACAGTTCCATCACAATAAGCAAACAAACATACAAATAGAAAAACAAGTGGAAAAAGATAGGTATTTGAAAAAAAGCACATATCTTTCTATCTACCAAAAACCTGATATTACATGAGTACTCAAGTTTATAATTGATATATATTTGACAAACAGAATTCACTTTAAAAAACGTTTCTACCATCTCTGTTCACAACGTGTCTTAGTTGTTTATCTGAGGAGTGCTCCTGAAGAAAGAATTTAAGTGCAAGTAGTTTATTTGGGAAGTTGTTACAGGAAGCATTGGTGAGGGGAAAGGCAGTGAGACAGGAAACAGAAGGAAATAAATGAAGCTTACTGAATATGATATGAGCAGGTCTCTACTATGGGCAACTGGAGCTCAACCCCAATGGTGACTTCTGGGAGATGATGGACAACAGAGATCATTGAACTATGGCCCTTGGATCAAATCTAGACACTGCCTGTTTTTGTACCTCCTGCTGTCAGGGGCACCGCTCCAGCAGTCTAGCACTGTGAGCCATAGAGACTAAAATCTAGATGCTCCCCTTTGCCCCTATTTCTCCCTCTGCTCCCAGCACCTGCCTCCCAAGCCAATGGCTGCACCTTACTGCTGCACAGGGCCTGAGCCAGTTGCCACTTTCACAACAGGCACTCCTCTGTTGTCAACTTCTAGGCACCCAGCATTGGAATCTCAGTCTGGGTGTCTGGGACTCAGAAAGTCACCTCATCTCTGTCCAGCCACCGAAATTGAGTTTGCAAAACTGTTCAGGAGGAGAAAAGGGAGTATGGGGATCTGAACTATTCCTGGGGTAGAGAATGAAACTGATGAGGAAGTAAGCAACAATTACCACTACCATGTACCCCTCTTGAGCCAGTTTTTCTTCCTCTGGAGAATTTCTCCAGCTGAGCCAAAGTATGCCCACCACCTGGGATGGCACATCCCAGGAAAATGAGGCAAGGCATGAATTTTCTCTCTTGTTAAATAAGTACCTACAAAATATTCTCAATTTTTTCTCTTAACAAACAGTACTTACTATCCAGCCTGTGGTAGGCTAAATAATGCCCCTTCCAAAGATGTCCATGTCCTAATCCCCAGAAACTGTGAATATGCTACCTTACCTGGCAAAAAGGGACCTTACAGAAGTGATTAATTTAAGGCCCTTGAAATGTAGAAGTTATTCTGATTATCCTGTGTGCCCAATGTAATCACCAGGGTCTTTCTAAGAGGGATGCAGGAAAGCCAGATAGAGGAAGGCAATGTGACAACAGAAGCAGTCACTGCTGGTTTTGAAAATAAAGAAAAGGACCACAAGTCAAGGAAAGCATGTGACCTCTAGAAGCTGGCAAAGGCAAGGAAACATTCTTCTCTAGAGCCTCCAGAAGGAATTAGCCCTACTGAAACCTGAATTTAGCCCAGTGAGACTGATGTTGGACTTCTCACCTCCCAAATCGTAAAATAATAATATCGTGTTGTGTTAAGCCACTTAAATTTGTGGTAATTTGCTACAGCAGCAATAAGAAACTAACACATGACCCTTTACAGAAAAAAATTCTGACTCCTAGTGTAAAATAATGTTTCTCAAATTTTTGCAAATATAAGGACTACCTGAAGATCTGGTTAAAGCAGATACTGAAGCTTGTCCCCCAGAGATTCTGACTCCATGATCTTGGATGGGCCCCTAGTATTTCTAACCAGACCTCAGCTGATGCTGATGCTGCCAGGGTGCAGACCTGGGAAACTCTGGGCTAGAATGTAAATATGTGTTGTTCCACCCGTGGCATGAGGAAGCTGCTGTAATTACTTTCCTATACTGTCTGTCAGTGGATGAGGGCTGCTCACTGGGCATCCATTTTCCCAACATTTCTAGCCTACTCTTGAACTAAATGCTTGTTGGAAAGTCATCAGGTGGAGAGTTGCAGGTGCTTGCAGTAGCAGGACTTCTGGAGGCCCGGAATGTCACGTGCCAAGGTGATATGTAATGTGACACCTAAACATCTGTCATACGCCTTAGAACTGTCTTTAATCACTTGTTACACTACATAAAATGATGTAAAATGGAAGATTTTTCTCTATCTGAAGCAGGCTGTTTTAACAAATAATTTTTGGTAATCCATGCATTTTGGGATGACAGTCCAATTTCACATAAATTTATTAACTGATCTTCACACTCCCAGGGGTGAAGATTTTTTGAGACAATTCTGTTTCATGCTTATCCTCCTAGACAGTTTGAAAGGCCAATGGTTTTTTTTTGTACTTGCTTTTTAAAAACACCTTTTATGTGTTGGTTGCCTTGATGCTATGAATCTATACTGACTAAATTTGTTTTGTAATAGTTTTCTCTAACTAATTTCCCATTTTAAACATATTATTACTGAAAAAGACCATTACTTTCTTTTTATCTTTCTCTCTCTAGAAAGGCTAAATTATATTTTGAAAGTGAGAGAATATCTAAATGATTCTTACCATAAGACCAGCTATTATCTTCCCAAAGGGGAAGAAGAGCTTATGCCAATAAACAAAAACAAAAAGTTGCAAGAAAGTGCAGACATTGGGCATTAGAGAGCATGATGGACAGGATTGAACCTTGCAGCTGAATGAGCAGGATAAACGATAACAAGCTTTAGCAATAGCAAGACTAAACAACAAGCTCCACTAAGGAAAAATAAAATCTGAAAGTTGTATGTCAGCAATACACAAAGCCTCAGAACAGATTATCCAAGAATGTAACAAAGATGAAATTAGCATTAGTATCTCCAGAGCTTACAAACAACATCATATAACCAAGATAAGGTAATTTGGTATGCATATAAACCAGCAATGCTAAAGCACTCCTTTCTTAATTAGGAAATTGAGATTTAGTTTAAAAAGCTGTATGGATTAAATCAAGATAGAATTCTTTATTCTAATATGACATATTAGAAAGTCATGATGAATATATTCCATATAAAAAATGAAAGGAATTGGTTTGTGAGAAGATAAGGACTAAATCCAAAACTGTCTCTAGAATTTAAAAAATGAGTTTTTATAAGAAAGCTGTAATGACATGTTTATGTGATTAGTGTCCTTAATGTGATATGTGCTTGGGGTGGTTTTTTAAATTAGGTGCCAGTATAAGACACAGAGGACATACAGTCTTTTTGGTTTTCAAATTTCAACTTTAAAGATCACACTCAGTTCCATAGCATAGTCAAGTATAGAATTATTAACACTAGATTAGCAGTACATTCATCCTATTGTCACTGATTTTAAGCTTATAATTTCAGTTATCTAAAATTAATCAATATTCACAGAATTATTTAGTTTTGGTTTTCCATTTTATCAAATTTAAAATTATAAATCTATTCTATCAGAGAAAAGAGAAAATAAGCAATTTCTAGCACAAATATTGGAAGACACTCATATATTCTTCAATATGATGGGAACTATTTTGTCACAAAATACATATACTTATTTATGATCTTACTAATGATAAACTCTATTATCCCATAAAATAGCTCAGCTAAACTAATGCAGCCCCACGAGTAAACATTAAACACTGGATTAACCTAATACTGAGTATTATTTTTACAGTATTTATTTCTCAGTAAACAATTTACTGAAACATAACTGTAAAGGGTTGAATAGTGCCCCCGCAAAATTTATATATACCCAGAGTATCAGAATTTGACCTTATTTGGAAATAGGGTCTTTGTTAATGTAATTAAGGTAAGTCTCAAGATAAGTTCATACTGGAATTAAGATGGGCTCTAGCTCCAATGAGTTTACTTATAAGAGACAGAAAAGGATATACAAAGACATAGAGAAGGACTTGTGATAATAGATCCAAAGATTGGAATGATGTAGCTACAAACCAAGGAACGTCAAATATTGCTGACAGCTACCAGAAGCCAAGACAGAGGCATGGGACAGATTCTTTGTTAAATCCTCCAAAAGGAACCAATCCTACCAACACCATGATTTTGGAATTCTAATTTCCTGAACTGTGAAAGAATACACTTCTGTTGTTTTAAGTTTCCCAATTTGTGGTAATTGCTACAGCAAACCTAGGAAACTAATACATAATCAATAAAGAAGAATGCAGAGACTCTAACTTTTATAATTTGATGAAATTTTACTAAATAACCAGCACTGTAGTCAAGAAATAGAATATTACCAGAACTTACACGGATACCACCTTGTAAAGTTAATCACCACTATCTTGATTTCCATTAGTTTTACCTAATAAATTAGTTTTGTCTGATTTGAAATAAAACATTATATTTGTGGGGGGGTTGCATTATGCTTATAAGATTTATCCACATTTTGTCTAGAAACAGTTTGTTTTTTCTTATTGTTGTTTAGTACTTTATTGTATGATTATACCAATATTTATCTGTCATTCTATAGTTGATGGATATTTGGAATGTTTACAATTTTTTTGCCCAAGAATACTGCTGCTAAGTATGTCTTTTTTGGCACACATATGTGCACATTTGTGTTTGGTGCACGTATGTACACATACTTATAAAATCTTCATAGGCTCATGTATGCTCAGCTTTGTAAACTGTTTTCCAAGCAGTTCAAGTAAATTACACTCTCATCAATCCACCAATTTGCAGGTCTCAGTTGTTTATGTCTTTGCCAATACCTGATATTTTTTGCATTTTTCATAATTAGGCATTCTGGTGGGAGCAATGACATCTAATTTTGATTTTAATTTTTATTTTCATGATTACTAATGAAGTTGAGCATCTTGTTATATGTGTATTGATAATAGAGATTAGTGCTTTAAAGAAGTACTTCTTCAAGTATTTTGTTCTTTTTTCTTTGGGGCTGTCCTCTACGTTACTAAAGTTTTTAAGTTCTTTGTATATTCCATGTAGGAATACTTTTTCAGATAAATATATTGCAAAAATCTTTTCCCACTCTAATTGAAATTTCACTCTCATTTTGATGCCTTATGATGAACAGATATTCTTAATTTTAATGAAGTCAGTTTGTCAATATTTCCCTTATGTTTAATTCCTCATGTGTCTTGTTAAAAAAATTATTTGTCTACTCCTATGTCATGAATATATTCTCATATTTACATCTAGAGTTTTACTGTTACCTTTGACATGTGGATATACAATCCATCCAAAATTAATTTTTGTGTATGATGGCAAGTCAAAACTGTTTTTTGTCAGTATGGTCATTCAATTGACCCAACATCATTTTGAAGGTTCCATCACTTCCTTTCTGTACTAAAGGTCATCATTGTCATAAATCAAGTGACATTATATAACTGTGAGTGTTCTGAAATTGTCTCTTCATGCACCAATATTACGTGGTCTTAAATACTGTCACTTAATAATAATGCTTAAAGCCTCATTTTTGTTGTTCTTCCTTAAAATTGTCTTGGCTATACTTGCCACTTTGATATTCTACATAAAGTTGAGAACTAGCCTGTTAATCCCCTGGAAAAAAAAAAACATATTTTAACAAGAATTGCATTGGATCAATAGATAAATATGGAGAGTACTGGTATCTTCTGAAAATTGAATATTGCAATCCATAAATGTAACATACCTTTCCATTTATTTAGATCTTCTTTGATGTTTCTCAGTAATATTGTATATGTTTCCGATTAAAGAATTCTGATGTATTGTTCATTAGATTATTTCATAGGTAATTGATAATCTTGTTGCTATTGAAAACAGTATCTTTTGGGGCTGGCCTAGTGGCGTGGTTAAGTTTGCACACTCTGCTTCAG
The DNA here is from genome assembly GCF_021613505.1 of Equus quagga. Classification (NCBI taxonomy): domain Eukaryota; kingdom Metazoa; phylum Chordata; class Mammalia; order Perissodactyla; family Equidae; genus Equus; species Equus quagga. The sequence continues at coordinate 4,999,783 of NC_060287.1, read as the reverse complement.
TGGCCCAGGGTTCGTTGGTTCAGATCCCAGGCACGAACATACACACCGCTCATCAAGCCATGCTATGGTGGCATCCCACATACAAAATACAGGAAGATTGGCACAGATGTTAGTGCAGCAACAATCTATCTCAAACAAAAAGAGGAAGATTGGCAACAGATATTACCTCAGGACCAATCTTCCTCACCAAAAACAAACAAACAAAAAACTCAATATCTTTCAAATTTTTTAATTTTTCTGTTTTCAGTATGTAGAAATCAGATTGGATAGTTATTCAGACTTGGAATCTATGAATTTTATAACATTTACTTTTAAATTCTAATGATTAGCCTATAGATTATTTTGGATTTTCTTGGATTTTCTCAAGTCATCTGAAACTACAGGCAAATATGTTTCATCTTCACTCTTGCTTTCTCTTGCTGTATTGCCCAAAATATATGCCAAAAAGAAGCAGTCACCCTTGTCAATTTGAAAGGAAAATTTGTGATATTTCATCACATTTGCTGTATAATTATTTAAGATATTCATCAGAATAAAACATCCTAAATGTTGCATATTGGATAAGTGTTTTCATTATAAAATTATTTTGAGTTTTATGAAATATATTTTCTGTGTTTATGAGATGATCACATGATTTTTCTGTTTTTTGATTAATGTGTTAGATTACAATCATTAATTTCCAAATATTATATACCACCTTTGCATTATTAGAATAAAGCCAGTTCAGGCTTCATATTTTATTCTTTTTGAATATCTCTATATTCCACTTGTCAATTTTTTGTTTAAACACTTTTTTATTTCATCTATTAATATGATAGAAGTAGTATAGTTTTCTTCTGGTCTTAGTAAGATTCTGGTAACAAAGTTAGGCTGGCTTTATATAATGTTTCTGGAAGAAAACACTTTTGAATAATAGCAATAATCCTCTCAAACATTTTAATAGTAAAAACAAAGTGAAATCATTTGTTAACTCATTATATCATGATCTGTTCAGTTTTTCCATTTTTATTTTACTCCTGTCATACTGTGGAGTTGGGAAGGACCAAATAAAAACAAAACCTCTTATCATTGCAGCATAAAGAAAAGTTCTGACTACTCATTTTTTTCCATCTAACATTCATTAAGATCACTGTAACAAATAACAAATTCATTTTCTTATATATTTTTTATAATATATTTTATCCCATTTGGAAAGGAGGAAAATGAATTGCAATTACAATTTTCTTACATTTCGTTAGCATTAGATAATCTCATAAAAACATTTATGAGCTGTAATTATTTGTTCATTCATTAATCTACATATTTATTTTTTCATTCATCCAATCATTCATTCATATCTCTTATGCTAGGAAATATTGACAATGAAATTCTCAATCAACTTCATGTTGACTTATCAGTTACGTAAATTAGGTGAACTACCACGATATCTAATATATCTAACTGAATTACCCATCAATTCAGTCATGATTTATTTTAAAATCCAGCATCCATGAAAGGGATAATTCAAAACGAGTAAAAAATTTCAGAGAAATGAGTCATCCCTAAGCCATGAGAAGAGTAACAAGTAGGACAAAATAAAAATTACTACAATAATTTTTAACATAAGCAGGGTGGATGTAAATTTTTAAAGTGCTGTCAGTCACCTTAAAAAGCACTATTTTCTCATGAATACTATTTATTGTGTATTTGGCTATTAGCCAAAGCTTACTTTTTAACTCATTAGAGAAGTTAAATATACAATCACATATCAGAGGATAATATTTGACATAATTAATGATGTTTCATGTAAGACTTGAACTACAAAAATATGGAGAAAATTCAAATTGGAAAATAAAGATCTCTGAGTGTTGTGCTCCACACTCTCATTTTTCATATTTGAAGATATTTTCCATTTGTACAAGTGTGGCTCTGAAAAACAAAATTGTGGCTTATGTTTCTTTCTGCCCATTCTTTTCAAAACCTGTCACCATCCTGGGCTCTGCTTTTCAATTTAATGGGTAGCTTGGTGCCTATTTTTAAAAAGATCCACCCCATCTCTGGTTTCTGCAGTCCCATCTGGCTGGTCTGCTGCTCCTAACTTTGCAAGCAGTCAGGATATCTGCTACAGTGCCTTTGGTTCTTTTTTGCTGAGATTTTTGTACAATTGCTTGTGACTGTGGTCTGATGACTTCAGTTACTTGCCAAAGCATTTACATCCTTCAGGACCTTTGCCCTTTGTCACCTTCAAGCCTTGGCTCCAGGTATTATTCTATTGTGATTTCACTCACCTTCCTTCCATTTATCTAAATCTTACTTATTTCCCGTTACCCAGAATAAGTCCAATCTACCTGACTGCAGCCTTCTTTTGATTAATTTCTCTGACACTGACCTTACTTTTTCTTCTGCTGTACATGTAATTCAATTTCACAGTTTATCTCATGAATATTCTCTAATTATTTTATGTTTTCCTCTATTGCTACATGTACATTATTAGCCTCTTGAAGGCAAAGGTCATGCTCCATCTTATTATTATTTTTTATATATTCACAACAGTAACTTATACTGAGCTGAGAACACACAATGTATGCAAAAATAAATTTTAAAAATGTTGATTGTTTGTTTACATATTAACCACCAAAATTCTTCAAACCCAGTTTTACAGCAATTTTGAATATAAAGTGCTACGTAAACGTCATTATATTAGTATTTTAATATTAGTTAACTGGACGTATGCTAGAGACATTTTCTTTTCTTCTGTTTTTGTCTTTGTATAGGCCGCAGATGGGGAATGATAACATCACACTTTAGACCAGTCCAAGTCTCAAACAATTCTAATATCTTAATACTCATCTTTCTCAAGGTCCTCTATTATGCAATGTGATAGCTAAATAATATGTAATGGACAGCTCATAAAAGTAATTTATAACTCTTTGGAGGTAATTTTATTTATCCCAGGTGCAATTTGATTGGTCAGAATGAGCTCCACTCTGAACACTGTGAAATTTGGGAGACAGTCCACCAGCTGCTCTCTCACTTCTTCACTCCCAATACTCTATATTTCCCCAGCATTTTAGGAAAGATCAGTTTTTTATTCCTCCATGGTCTCCTGATGTAGCATATGGTCTTTTCTCCTACACCCTGCACCCCTCCAAAATAAACCCTGACGTCTTTATGTGTAAAGTCTTTTAACTTTGTGCCCCTTGACAAATGCAAATTTATTATGTCCACCCCTAATGTGTTCCTTTTTATTTCAGTCCCAGACTATTTTAGTGCCATCTTTACTTATCATTACATGGTCAACTAAGATGATTTTACATCATCAATTGAACTTCCTTGTTTCAAAATTTACAAGAATTTAATTAACTCTTAGTTTTAGTATATAAATATGTTCAGATTCTGTGGTGTATGTTCCCCAAATATTCCAAAAAAATAATCTTTATTCCCTCCTTAAAACTCTCGAAAGTAGGGGCCAGCCCGGTGGCACAGTGGTTAAGTTCACATGTTCCACTTCTCTGCAGCCTGGGGTTCGCAGGTTGGGATCCCAGGTGTGGACATGGCACTGCTTGGCAAAAGCCATGCTGTGGTAGGCATCCCATGTATAAAGTAGAGGAAGATGGGCATGGATGTTAGCTCAGGGCCAGTCTTCCTCAGCAAAAAGAGGAGGATTGGCAGTAATTAGCTCAGGGCTAACCTGCCTCAAAAATAAAATCTCTCAAAAGTAGGGTACCTTCTTACTCTCTCCACTACTTCTCATTTACTCCTCAACTCACAACCCTTAAAACCAGGGCATATTAAAATCAGAGTATCTACACGGATGACATGGATTTGAATCCAGCTTCAACACTTCTTAACTGCGGAAACATAAACTCACCTGCCCTCTGTTTTCTAATGTTTAGAATTGAGATGAAAATAATAACAATTTCATTACATTGTCTTCAGAATGCATGAAAAGTAATTAACACAGTACTGCAACACAGTAAACATTTAATTTCTTCCCGTTATTATTAGTCCACCTACAATTCTTAATAAAATATCTAATAATCTCTCATTTTTCAAATCCAATGAAAAATTTTCTTTCCCTGTCTTCCTCTCACTCTACTATAATTCTGTTCATTCATTCAAGAAATATTTACTGAGCAAATACTCTGTGTCAGGAACTGAGCTAAATTCATCAAATATAGTGACAAATAAAATAAAAGAACCTTCGGGGCCGGCCCCGTGGCTCAGCGGTTAAGTGCGCACCTTCTGCTTTGGCAGCCAGGGTTTCCCGGTTTGGATCCCGGGTGCGGACATGGGACCACTTGTCAAGCCATGCTGCGGTAGGCGATCCACATATAAAGTAGAAGAAGATGGGCACAGATGTTAGCTCAGGGCCAGTCTTCCTCAGCAAAAAGAGGAGAATTGGCAGCAGATGTTAGCTCAGGGCTAATCTGCCTCAAAAAAAAAAATTAAAAAAATAAAAGAACCCTCTTTTCTCCATGACTCTTCAATCTAGAGGGAAAAATAATGAACAAATAAACAAGAATGAAAAAACAAGTATCACAATGTCATACTTATGTAGGAAAACTTGTAATAGGAAAACTTAAATAAAAGAACCAGTTATTATGAAAAGGATAATAGTGGGGATTGACTTAAGACTGAGTTTGTCTGAGATGTCTTTCTGAGAACTGATACTTAAGCAAAGACCTGAGGGATAAACAGGAGATAGCCTGAGTGGAGGGGGAAAACAAACATTCCAAGCAGAGGATGCCACTGGTACAAAGCCCTGCCCTGGAAAATGTCCGCCACACCCTCCATCTGAAAGTATTCTCCGTCTCAGTTGCCATACACTCAGCTCTCTTTTACAACTCCTAACTTTCTGATAATCATATTTCAGCTTTCTGGTGGCTTTATTTTACTACCTCTTTTATGTTTGAGTTTTCTTTAGATTTCTCATTCAGATTATTTCACAATTTTTTGATTCTTACTATATTATCGTATTTTTGGTTACCACCTATATGGAACTGACTCCCCAGTCTATAATTTAAACCTTAGCTATGTTAGTAAACTTTACGTTTCTAAAACCCACAATTTGTTGCATATTCCACCTGGATTCCTCAGTGTCCCCTCATATGCAACATGTTCAAATCTGAATCAGTGATCTTTTATCTTCAATCAATTCTTTTTTGTGAATGGTCTTCAGTCATCAACAGCAGAAACACCTATTCAGACCCCCAAGCTACACACCTGAGTCATTCCTGACCCATGTTTCTCTCCTTTCTGTTAGTCAAATTACTTTCTTTTTTGCATTTTTTGTATACTTTCTTTTTTAATTTCTACCACGTACAACCAAATGCCTAGTTCAGTAATTTTTCATATTTTTCCTTATTAATTCTTCTCTACTTCAGGTTCATCTTAATTTTCATCTGGAAGATTATAGGGCTTTCTAACTGGACTCTCTTTCCAATCTGTGCTCAAACAAGGCCAAGGCCCCCATGACCTGGCCTTGCCCATATTGCCAACTGCAAAACCTATGTCACCTCTCTCCCCCTCCAGTAAATATGAATGTACCATTGTTCTCTACACAGCTTCATTCTGTATCTTGCTCATATGTCTATTCTCTTTTAACCTCTTTTCCTGATTAAATCTTCCTCGTACTCCAAGAAATACCCTCAATCCCTCCTAGAGGGCATCTTCAGTAATTCCTTCTAGGAATGCCTGGAAAAAAAGATTTACGTGCATGACAATAAAGGAAGCACATAGCAACTACTCAAGATTACTCTCTTAGTATAAGCAGAAAGTCAGTAAGCTGGCTTATTTAGAGACTCAATAGTGTGAAACAGAAAGATCAAAATCAAATAAAAATAATGACCTCTGGGGAAACAGATAATTAAGGAGACTAGAGAAAATATTATTTCAGGAATATTTGAGAATATAAAGTTTACATAAAAATATTGTTATCTTAATAGAAAGAAACAAATGTAAGAGAACAAGAGTAAACACTTAGGATTAGAAATATGGTAAAAGTCTCAGAATGAGAAACCAGAAAAAAAGATGGGAGGAATAATTATAATGTAGTAATTATCAACTAGACAACAGTTTCAAAAGCAGAGAAAGGATAAAAGGCTTAGTCTCATGATATTTCTGAAATCCGTGTCTAAATAATGGATCCTAAATTCTTTAAGTGGGAGAAAATAAGCCCACTACAAAGTACTATCAGACTAACGGTCAGAAATATTGATGTAAGACAATAGAGAAATGTCCTGTTCCTTCTGAAGGAAAATTTGGAGTCTAGGAAAACATGGATACAAATCAATTTGTGACGATTGAATAAAGTCACATTCAAACATTGATGCACTCAAAAATGTTGCCTCTAGTACACCCACCCTTACTTCAAGATATTCTCCAATAAAATGAAAAAAAATTCAAGTAAAAAGACACAGAATCTTAAAAAACATGGACTCTAACATATAAAAGCAGTAAAAAAAGAGGTCCCAAAATGAAGTCCTAGAGTACATCCAGGTACTGATATAACCCAAATGCCCAAGAGAATATCTGATAATAATTGCTGAAAAACATTGGTTAAAGGAGTGAATATGGAATAATGTACCAGGAGAATGGAGGGTTCTATGCAATGGGATCTAGGCATAAATGATGCTTGGGAGTACAGAAAAGTTGACTCACAAGAGTGTGTAATAATTAATACACACACACAACCAAACTAAAAACTCAGACCAAATCGAAACACACACCACGAACAAAGTCTAATTCAAATATTTTTTAAAGGAAACTACAATAACATGACTTTGAGCAAATAATAAATTCTTTAAAAATAGAATACATTTAATCCTAAATGCTAGGAATATTCACTTAAGAGTGGCTCAGGTTTAAGACAATGTACAGCTAAGGAGAAGATGTAATCTTAGGGAAATACTTGGCCCCAATTTGAACAATATTACAATAATCATAATATAGTTTTCAAATATAAGAATCAACTTAGGGACACAGCCAGAAAGTCTTGATTGTGACTTCAAGACAGAGTATAAACAGAAAGTGGGACATGAAATTGTCAGGAATGGTAGATGAAAGGATAAAGTTTCTAACATATTTTCACATAATGGGGACTCAAAAAATATTGTCAAAATTGTATGAAACAAGACAAGGAGTTTTATTAGATTAAACTATTAACTTAGCAAATGAAAAATTTAGAATATAAATATGAAAGCTGAGAAGAAAAGAGGTGGTAAAAGTTGGATAAATCGGGACATAAACATATACTGTCCAAATTTGATCTATCAATAAAGAAAGACTAGGTATACTTTCAAGAATTATACAGGCAATCACCAGAAGAACTAAAATATGAAAGATATGAAACAATTTGCCTCAGAGGAGTGGGTCAGAGGTGGAAACGTAGAGTTGTGAGAACACAACTTTTTTCATAAGATCCTCTCCAATTTTATTTTTCACTGTATACATATGTTATTTTGGTGAAAATTCATTTCAAACATATATATGTAAATTACATATGTAAAACTTTGAAATTAATTTACATATCTCTCAAAAACTATTCTATATCAGAGCAGCTTATTTAACTAGACCAACTGATCAAGATATAATCAATTTCAAAATTATCAGCTAAGAGAAAGTGTCTCCCTAGCCTGGAGTGGGTTCTGCTTTTTTTATCCAATAGCAGTTACAATTGAAAATATATTTAAACCAACCAAACATATATAAATTTTATACCAAGATACAAGAGTTGTGTTTTTGTTTTGTTTGTTTATGCATTGTTTTTTGTAAATATAGAATTTGGGTAAATGGTGAAAACAAACACTGAGTGAGTAGGAATGAAGACTTATACCCACTTGCTTATTTCTCAATGTTTGTTTTTTTCATTTGTAAATCAATAGCAAATGCCATTTTTGTCTTAGGAATAAATATTCATTCTGCAATTATTACTACATGTCTAAACATTCAGAATTACAATTATAATTGTAATAGTTGACAGCAGAATTTTAAATAACTTGCTTAAATAATTTGGTAATAGTTCTAAAGCCTTGATTTTTTAATGCAAAACTGCTATTTGTAAATGATTTGTACATTATGCCTTAAAAAATGAAGGTAAAATAATAAATGCATAAACGAAATCTAAATCTATATCTAGATAGATATTTTCACATATTTACTTAATTTTTTTTTAAGGATTTAATTTTTTCTCCCCAAAGACCCCCGGTACATAGTTGTATATTCTTTGTTGTGGGTCCTTCTAGTTGTGGTATGTGGGACGCTGCCTCAGCGTGGTTTGATGAGCAGCGCCATGTCGGCACCCAGGATTCGAACCAACGAAACACTGGGCCACCTACAGCGGACTTAACCACTCGGCTACGGGGCCAGCCCCTACTTAATTTTTAAAATATCCTCAATTCCACTCTCTTTGTCAGTTCAAGAAAACTCCATAAATACACTCCTTATTAAATGCCCAATAATCTGAAAGGTAAGTATGATTATATTATACACACACATATACGTATGTAAAATAAGAAATAAATAATTTCAGCAGTTATAAATTTGCTTTGTATCTATGGATCACTTACAAAATATGTTTTCCTTCACAGCACAAGAAATCTAAACAATCTTTTTGTCACACATCTAGGTGCAATATAACTTCGAACATAATATATGGTCCCACATTTGAAGATTTCTGAAGAGCGAATAAAGTATTATTAGGTATAACTTTCCTTTTTATTTCCATTTAACTCCATTCTCACAGTCCTTAGAAACTTTCAAGATAGTCTCATGTTAATCTCATTCTCTAAAAAGCAGCATAAAACTATCAACTCTTAACTTCATTATCTGATGTATATGTCATATAAACTGAGATCTACAGTATTACCCCCCACAATATGACCCCAACTCTTTATCCAGTTTTCAGGTTAACACAACTGAGAAACAGTTAAAACCTCAAAATAAAACTTACTTGGTGATACGTACATAGCTGATGTGCATGGCAGACAACATAGTGTTTTTGGAATGAGTGAATGAATTAATGAATTAATATGTGAATATTCATTCCCTTGGTACATTATTTGGCTAAAAAATGCACTTATGAGGAAAAAAGTATATTCTTCCACTTCTTTTAAGCTCACTTAGATAGGCTTGTATTAGAGAGAGGGATATTTGATAATCACATTTTAAGAAAAGTGGACATTATTTTCTTTTTTGTGTACTTCTTATTCTTTTCATATAAGGTTTTAGAAACAGCCATTTGCTACTCAGCAATATCTTTATTTCCAAACTCTTAGGTTGTGTATATAAACTGACTTCATTTTCTTTATTATTTCTGGTTTAACTTGCAAGTGAATAGAAGTGTTATTGTTAATAGATACAATTTTAAGCCTCTTTAAAGTAATGGGTATTCATATGGTGAGTTTTAAGACTAAGAATTTTCTATTTAATCAGTGCTGAAATTAGCTTGCGTCCCAGTTGTCACATAGGCTGAAAAATGATCTATGAAGAAAATGACACAAACAGAAGCATTCTTCTCCTCTAAACAAAAGAGTCTCATAAATAGCCAAGAAAAATTAGTACACTTTCAATATACTGGCATTTTTCCTGCTCGCCGCTCACATTTCAAGTTTTATTTCAGAAATATCGTTAAATAACTTAGAGAAAATAATTTTATGATATTCTCACTCATTGTAAAATAGTCCGAAAGCTGAGTCAGGATAGGCAGTTCTGAGGCTCACTTTCCTAAAGCAGCAACAGAGGAGGCACAAATGTTAGAGTCGTGCAGCAGTATCTCCACACAAAATCTACCTTTATGACTAAAATATCCTGGTCTACCCTTCTGCAACTTTTCAAGTAGAATATTCTAGTCTATCCTTCCAGCAACTATTTCATGTTTGCCTTCTTTATAGTATGTGCTGTCTTAGGAACTTCCAATGAACTCTTCCAAGATAACTGAAAGATCTCTTACAAAGAGATGCATGTTAGTTTTAGGCTGGCCTTTGTCTCAAGAACAGTTTACCAGCACAATAGTTTGAAAAGCAATGCTATTGTTATTGTTAACTGAGCAATCAAAATGTGTACATGTAGACTACAGGAGGCAATGCCCTCTTCTCTCATAATTAGAGCAAAAGAAATGAACTTCCATTTAGAATACAAAAAAGTAAAACTAAAGACAGGGAACAATTTGTCCATCACGAAAGCAGCTGGCATACTAAAAACTGTAAGAGCTCCAGCTGGCACCTCACGCTACCACCAACAAGCCAACTCTTCACATGGGAAAAGTGCTATATGATTTTATGTGAGAAAGCAACAAAACAGATATTTGTGAATAAATATTGGTTTGACAGGAAGTCAGACAAACTGACTACATTTTTTGCTGAAAGACGTACTTAAGCACAAGGTGCCAAACAGAATGTCTATTTAAGGAGAAAAAAAGTGGAGAAAAAATCTGCATCAGAGTGAAACTGAAGCAGATGGTGTAAATTGGTCCTTTGTTAGTCTTAAAATTTTTAAATAAAAATATCCTAAATTGGAGTTAAAAACAAATCTTTTTTATCTGAAATAAAACACTTCCAACACAACACCTACAACTTCTGGAATTTTTTTTGCTTCCATTTCCAATCCCCTCAAACATATTTCTGATTCAACATACTCAACCCAAACAAAACTCATGTAAGTAAATTATTTTAAATACAGAAGTCTCATAAATCTGATAAATATTTATTGGTTCGAGGATAAGCCCTTAGTAAATGTAGAGTATATTAACTGACATCCTGGTGACAGGTGAAGGATTTTTTAAACAATGCCTCCTTTTTTAAACATTGTTTTAGAGGTAAGACACTGATTCTCCAGAAGGCCTTCTAAAAGTGCAAATATTATTACATTAGCTCTTCATCACCCATTAATATCCTAACATGTGCTGATGGATCATTCTAGCTAGCCATGTACTCAAAATACATATATTTATTTATCGAAGGACTCAGACACCGTAAAAGTAATTCTGGCTGTGGTAAATAGCAATTAAGAAACATTATAAAAATATCATTGGTTACAGTGAGAGCAGGCAAGGCAAATCACTTCAGGGATGGAATTCATGTGATAGGAGAAAGTATTTGATACTATGAATGCTCAATATTTGGATGTGTATCAGGCTGTTCAGTGGTGTGTCTTTCATCACACTATCCTTTGCATGGTTACTTTTGTTAACATACTTATCACTTTGGTTGCAAGTTAGCAATTGCAATTTGACATACATTTTCCACAGTCAAGGCAGAAAGAGGAAGAGGTAGTGCTCGGGCTCATCTATTTGTTTTTATTGGGAAGCAAACCCAGTCCTAACTCTTCTTCCCAAAAGATATCACCTTACATTTTACTTTCCGGAACCATATCACATAGCTACCCTACTTGAAGGGAACCTGAGATAGACAGCATTAATATCTATAGTCTCTACAGGAGAGGAAAAGGAGGGGAGGGAGGGCATCAGCAAAAGGTGATGATGCAGTGCCTCCCTAGACTATCTACTAGAAACCACAAACATGTAAGAATGATTCTAAATGAAAACATCCAAAGTGTAATTTTTCTTTGGCCAGACATTGCCCTGTCAATGAGTAGAGAAGTTACACATTTTACAATCTGTACATGCCCTAGATAATTTCTAGTCTGAACCTTTTATGAAGTAACTAATCTCTCCCAGCTGACAAAGTTAGGAAAGTCGAATTCAGAACATCTAACATCTAGCAGTTCCATTGTTCTGACACACAGTTTTGTTTCTCAAAGAAACAGAGTGAGAAAGATATTGCAGTGGCTATGAGAATGCACCTCACAGTCCTCCAAACATGGGGAGCACAGGCTGCTCTCTCCCAATGACTAAAAGCAGTGGGGATAGTAAGGCATGCCCTTTACTGGGAGAAGTAACTCTTTGATGGCTGGCTTTGGCTCATGGACTCCAGATGGCCCTGTTGAACCTACCTCAAATTGTACAGCAATCTAGAATGGTTCCACTCAACCTTCTCTCCCTCTCTCCTTTACTTGGGGTTATACTTGCAGCATGGACTGATGGCTCTCCCAACCTTTTCAGGCTCCCTCTCCATTTCTCCTATGTAGATATTTGCCCTAATAAAATGTTTACACATTTAATCCCATTCTGCCCTCAACTTCTAACAGGACCTGGACTGAGATAGATATATTTTTTTATCTTCTTGGACATATAGTAAATTATGTTTTTATATACCACACTGTTTACTTTTGAAAGAGCTTTTATTTTTAATAAAAAGTTACTATGTAATAACAGACTTTATGTCATGTATACTAACACACTAATCTCCTTAAAATTTAATTTCATCCTTTTTTATGTAACAGAGTAACCATTTTTCCAAGATAAAACTTCAAGTTTTAAATAATTTTTCATTGTAGTAACCCTCCTCAATTGAGGTTTTAATCAACAAAATTGAATATTTGTTGGTGCTCTACTTCATTTTCTTTTATTTCCTTTTCTATTTTAGTAGTCATGCTCTTTAAGCCTATGTGGATGGCTTTCATTTTAACAAAATGATAGAAGATTTACTAACAGATAGAAGATGAAAATGACCCTGAAATAGTAAAGAAGTATCACTTTCTCTATGGTGTGATAAGCAAAAGCAGAATGCCTCATTTCATATACGATGCATCTTAAATTCTCATGCAGCTAGTTAACATAACTTTAAAATGTTGTCATTCTTTTTTACCCAAACAGCATTTAAATGACTTGCTTTGGATTACTTATAGCAAATCCACCACGTTCAGTTTTGTAAATTTAACTGAGGATATTTTGTTTTATGCAACACATTATAACTCTAGACGCTTCGCTGTTGAACCATCCATTACCCTCATATCAAGGTAGCTTTCATGTTGGTAAAAGGAGAGACTAGAACAGGAGCAGTCAGGCACAGAGGATCATTTTCCTGTGAATTTCTAAAATTTGTCTAGGTCACAGTGGCCCAAAACCTACTGGAGGTAACTCCTGCTTTTTTCATTTTTATTTTTATTTTTAATGATCAGAGATAATTAAAAGTGCTCTGTAGCTTATTGCTGGTATGATTCACAACATCCTAATTAAATTAAAATTCTAATTTATCTATTCGGTAAACATGCACTATATGTTTAACTCTCTCTGAGTAAAGGTTATGAAAAGCTGTTTTTTTTGTTTTTTTTTTTTACTGATCTCTATCATCTGGAAACTCAAATTAGTGAGTGACAAAGACACTTGAATAAATAAAATGCAGGGTGATAATTATTGTCTTAAACATTGAGTGAAGCACCATCTGAACCTAAAGGTGAGAACAATTATCTTTGTGTCAGTAATTTATGAGGCTATGTGGGAAGTAATGTTTGACCTGAGTTTTGAGAAACAGATTTTTCAGGAAGAACAGAGGGAGAGAGAAAGTCCAGGCAACAAGGACTATTTTCACTAACATACTTGGGTACAAAAGAGTACAGACAACAGGAACTAACTGGAAGTTCAATATGACTGGATTATAGAGATTGTGGGAATGGTAGGCATGTAATTAGAAAGGTACAGTGGGTCAGATCTAGGAAGTCCCTTCATGGCATGTTAAGGAATTTTAAAATTATCCCATAGATTTTGAGAGCTGTTGATGTATCATTATTGCAGAGAAACAGTATAATTAAATAAAATGGATTTAAACATAATCTTCATTAACTACTAAAGAGGGAAAGACTTGAAGCAGATGTACCCTTAAATGAAATAATCCAGTCAAGAAAAGACAAAGATTTTTATTAGGAGGAGCAATCAAAAGAAAGTCTGAGATTTAAAAATGGAAAATATGTTAGCCAAGATACAAGTTAAAGAAGGAGGTCCTCAACTGACAGCAAAAGTTTGGTAGAATTTTGAGCACATGGGCTTGGTGGAGACAGAGTGTCATGCAGATGGATATAAGCCTAGGTAGTTAGCAACACGGATCCGGAGATCCAGAGAGATGCAAGCCCTAGAGATGGATTTGGAAGTCACAGGTATATAAAAATTATTGGAACGTGTGCAATGAATGTTTTTTTGAATATAGATTAGCAAGATTCGTTTCAAAGAGCACATATTTCTCAGAATGTCCTCACTGAGGCACTATAGTGAGGGGATAATGGGATGAATGGACTGTCAATGAGGCTTAGGTTCAAATACAAGCTTCGTCGTATACTATTTATATGCTGTTTTTTTCTTTATATCCCAGTTTTCCAGTCTGTAAATGTGAATAATAATAGTAACTTAAAAATTTTACTATGACTTAATGAGATTATTTAGTCACAGAATTCCTTTTCTATAATTCTGAAATCTACAGAGTTCTGAAAACTGAAAGATTTTGTTTTTTTGGTTTTCTGATAAGTTTGTGCAAATCATGTGACGGCAAAATCTTACCTGACCTGCAGAGAGGCTATTGGTAATCCTTATTTATCACATATAGTGTGAACATTCATGTTTGATTTGGAGGTACTGCAAATTATATAGTATATGCAATGTACTAGCTTTCTATAATTAGAAATATTTAGAAATGCAAAACACAGGTGTCCCAAAGAGTTTCAGAGAAGCGACTATGAACCTGAGTATGTAAATTGCCTGTACAGTATCCAGCATAGAATGAGCTCTTAATAAACCTTACCTACTGATGTCGTTTTCTGACTCTACAAACCTTCTGTTTATACCTGCTATTCAGTCTTACCTGACCCTGCATGTTGCTTATGATCCATTTAATATTTTTCTGCATGAGCAATTAACCTTAGTTTTCAGACTTTGTTTCTTATACATATCATTTCCTGGAATTGATACTCTCCTTCCCCTTTTCTGCAAATAAGCGTCATCTCAACTCCTTCTGGATCTGAGGTCCCCATTGTAGCAATAGTTGGATACTGGTTTCCCTACATTACACAATTCAGGAAAGTATTGGGCAAATATTGAAGAATAATATAATGAATGAGACAAGAATGGGACTTAGAGTAACTCTGAGATAGATCAAATTCTAAATAGTAGAGTAGTCAGAGAAGGAAAATGAGGAGCAGAAAGAAGAAACAGAAGTAGCAGGGTCAAAGAAGTCAAGAGAAGAGAAAGATTTGAGAAGACAAAGTGGTGAAATGTGTCAACCGTCAGAGAGGCCGATCAATGGGGAATATAAAACCATGTGATTAGGTGTTATATCACTAGGAGGCAGGAGGGAGGCTATCATAGGTTGGTACTTGGAAGGAAGTGATGGAAATAACTGTAGATTACATTTCCATACTACTGAAACTTTACATGGTTAAAAATATATTCTATTGACCACTGCTCCTGTCTGTCCAGAAGCAGAAGAACACATTTTTAATTCCAATTTAGAAAAACAAAATGAGTAAATCCACAAGGAAAAATTATACATATAACATATGTAAATAACATATATAATTTATATTTTTATTATATATAATATATATAATTTATATATGTACACACAGAGTTTAAGTTATATGTATATACACACATATACACACATTCACACATACACAGAGGTTAAGTTAAGCTTCCACAAAGAAATATTTTTAAACTGTTGCTTTAACAAGAAAAACTTTTGGTGCAACATACATAAGGAAAGAACTGGTATTATTACTTACAAGTGGATATGTCAAAGCTGGTGCTTAACTCTACGGACTTTTCTTCTTTCTTGGTCATCATGAAAGCATATTTTGAAAGCAACGCCCTGGAGAATCACCAAGACCAATAGCAGGCCATGCAGAAGTGAGAGAGAAACTTCTGTTGTATTAGTGACCCAGATGTTGGGGTTGTCTATAACCTGTACTATTCTAACTTGCACAAGGTTACAGAATAAAAGAAACATTTTATCCTCCCTCCTACCTTGAATTTGACTATATAATAATGTCCATGCCATAGTAAAGAGCTTCTTTTAGATCAAATGGATACTTTGCCTTGCTTTCTTACTTACCCTGTAACCTCTCTTTCAATATTTTGGGAGTATACCCCTATCTGCTTATAAAGACAACCAGTCAGATCTAATTCCTCTTTAGTGTATACATGCTCCTCTATGATTTTCTAGCCTTCCTTATTGGAGCAATTACAAATATCTCTTGCAGACACATGGGGAAGACATTTAGGTGCATTTCCATCTACCTATGTTGAAATCACAACAGCAGATAAGCCACCAAATATTTGTACTGACAATGCCCAACTTATATATCTTTTTATGGTGGAACAACAAAGATAGGGCAAAATTAGATAAAGACAGACACACACACACATTAATTCAGTACTAGATACATTTACATTTATTATACTTAACACTCATTCTTTTCTTTCTATGTAATAAGTAACTTAGATTAACCCAGGCCACCCTTCTATGCTGTTATTCAAACGTAAATCTCATGCTTACAGGAAGTAAATAGAAATCACTCCTTGGAATAACAAAAGGAAGCGTGACCCATGTTTGCTTTAAAAAGGAGAGAGACTGTTTTTCTCCTTGTTCTATGGAATTGGGGCTTCATTGAAAGTAAAAACTTCAAAGTTCAAGATGTGTAATTTTACATGTAAAATCAAAGTAGTAACTTTAGTGTATTTATAGGCTAATGGCAATAGGTTATCAAAAAGGATTTTCCAAAAAATAATTTCCAAATAGAAGATAAATATCACCCTAAAACACTATTCTAATATATATGTCTTTGTAAATATTTTTAATTTTATTTAAATCTGATGAGTACCAGTCTTCCTCCTATTTTATGTAGAATGCTGCCACAGCGTGGCCTGACTAAGGGTACTAGGTCCCTGCCTGGGATCCGAACCCATGAACCCTGGGCTGCAGAAGCGGAGCACAGAGAGTATTAACAACTACGCCACCAGGCTGACCCCATGGCTTGTTTTAACTGCTTCTTTTACATTTTTTTTAGATTTGACTGAAGATATATGTCCAAGTCTTCTGAGCTTTTTAAAAGTTACCCACCCGGATGCACATTCATCTTGGGGTTTGTTATGGTAATGGTGATAGTCTCTAGTTGAAAACAAGGCAATATTGATATTTTGGGATTTAACACAAGTTCAAGATGTTCCGGAAACCTGAAAGGGGCCTCTGGCAATTCACCTAGTTAGCCTTCACCTTTCATCACTTCTAGTGGCAGGAAAAAATCAAATGGGCCCTAGTGACAGAGGATATAGCTTAGATCATCAGCGGGATAAAAATAGACATGCATCTCTATTATGGAGTATACATGTGCTTATAGATTCCATGGTCTCCAAGCTTGTTTCACTTGGGTAATGTCTCAAATTATATTTTCCTGCCAATTTGCACTAGATTAGTTACATGCTAATGCATTTTATTATATTGTAAAATGCATTTAAAACTTAGCATTAACTCTTACCACACTGTGTTAGAAAATATACAGTTCACACAAGCCAACTATTGTATTTAATTAGAGGTAGAAAAAAAATCACATAGATTAGATTAGTCAAATGAATATGACGCTTATTACTTTCAAAATCTGTTCTAAATGCCTTAAAAATAGCATATTTCCTCTTCCCAACTGCTCCCATGGGTAGGTGATATAATTGTCATCATCCCCACTTCCTAGGTGGGGTAAAATGGAGTAATTCAGCTGCAGGGAAGTTCGGTTGCTTGTGTAAGTCACACAGATAGTAAGAAATGAGAGGAGACTTACACCTGGGCAGTCTAGCTTTGAATCTCAAGCAGTTAACCCCCTAGTATACTCACAATTACGTCCTTTAGAATCCAGAATACCCCATACCGATGCTAGAATATTATATGCTAGATCCTTTATCTATATCTCCATGTCTATCTCTTCTTCTTTCTATGTATCCAGCTGTACTTCTCCCTGGCAAAAAGTAGTTTATTGGAAATTATTTATCTCAATTTACTAGTCTGACGAGGACAGGGACAAAGTAAGGCCAACAGAGGTTGTGAAAGATAATTTCTCTGCTCCCACAGATCTAAGATATTCCTTCCCCCCCACCCCAAGACCAAAAGCACATATTCTGCTTGGATTAGGCTTAAGAAACAAATGTGCAATGTGCCCAAAAGAAAGCGTGGCCCAACAGAGGTGTAACAATCTATTTTAATATTTGGTTTAAGCAGTGCTAAATGTGCCCTCAAATCAACTCTGTTATTCATGATGTGGTGCACAGATGGATGTTATTAACCATGGGTGCCATCTGGTAACTTCCTATTTTAGCTAATCATTCTTGCTAAGTAGGTGCTAACTCTTTAAAATTATTATTTTCACGTTTGCACTGTCTAAATTTGGGTGAACCATGGCAGAGTACCAATTGTCCCTCCTTAATTATAGTTTGTGGCCTGAGTGTGAAACCCAAAGAAGAACAAAAATCAGGCATTTAATATTGAGCTAGTTGGGGAAGTGAGAAGTTGTGAGGTCTGAATGTTCTACTCCTGAAACAACTTCTAAGGTTATATGCAAATAACAAGAAAAAGAATGTTATATATCTGGTTGTCGTACAATAAATGCATATATAAAGATTTCAACTGCTCAGGAGTTTTCAAAGTCAACATAAGCATATGATATTAGTTCTTGGTTTTCTGTAAGTGCAAATGGTGGTTGTCTTTATTTGTTTTTTGATTAATTAAATCTCTTAATCAACTATAGACTACTTATAGGAATGACATAGTGGAAGGAGCACATTATACAGTTCTGGTAATAATCATGAAGAACCATTGAACTATCTGGGTGTTCATAAAGTGGTTCAGAGATCAGGCACCAAGGGGTTCACCATTCAAGGGCCTCAAAGTCCTTCAGTGGATTCTTTGCCTTCACACATCTGTGAGGAAAGATGAAATGGAGATCCCTTCTGCCCATATTTTATGGACTAGAATTCTTCCTATGGCTCCATTAGATGTAAGTGTGGGAACATGGTCTCTCTGTTTGTCCAGAAGTGAAATGTAATGATCTGGTGAAGGCATAGCATGGTCTGTACCACATTGTGAGACGTTTATATTTATCAACAATTAGGGTCTCTTTGTCAACTAAAATTCAAATGGTAAAGAGAAACTGTTTAGTTTAGACCTTTAACTAAATAGTTTACTAGCAATTAGCTCCTGATCCACATGATTTTTGCTCATTTTGGATGTAACATACTCATTATTTCAAGGAGTGTGAATGGAGGCCTTCAACATACAGAATCTAATCACAATCATCTATTCTCCCTAGGTGTGTTCTTTCTACTTATGCAACAAGCTACAGATTTGCCTATTCCTGATTTAATAGTAGAAAATACCTTATTCTGTGATCAGGTAGGTTCTGGTTTTCAAAGAGGATGAGATGAGAAAAATCAGTGGTTGGTGTCTATCCCATTTACCAAATTGCTAGCCCTGCAACAAGCAAAGGAGTCTTTGAAAGAGCGATGTCTTGTCACCACTGTTTTGGATGAAGACCATATGCCATTTTATCATCTTACTATTAGTAATGCATGGTACATCCAAGTTTTACAGAGAAATATTTAGAAATATACTTTCTTTAGGGGCTGGCCCCATGGCCGAGTGGTTAAGTTCGTGCGCTCCGCTGCAGGCGGCCCAGTGTTTCATTGGTTCGAATCCTGGGCGCCAACATGGCACTGCTCATCAAACCACGCTGAGGCAGCGTCCCACATGCCACAACTAGAAGGACCCACAACGAAGAATATACAGCTGTGTACCGGGGGGCTTTGGGGAGAAAAAGGAAAAAAACAAAATCTTTAAAAAAAAAAGAAAGAAAGAAACATACTTTCTTTAATGATGCATAATATATAATCAAGTTTAATTTAATCTCACTCTTTCTCCTAAAAGTAACACCAGAGTTCAAAAATTGAGCTGTCTTCTTTCTCTAAAAATGAAATTAATTTTCAGAACGTGTCTAGTAATTCATACACCAAAGCATTGTCAGTTGTGAAAAGAGAAATCAAGAGGATTTTAAGGAGTTAGGCATTTAACTATAATAAATTTGAATTTGATACAATTCACGATAGTTTGGAGATTTAATTATCACAATGGAAGTTTATCAGATCTAGGCTGAACTATCAATATGTCTGAATTGAATGAAGATAAACTAGCAATGACTTAATTGCTATCTCCCACTGACAAGACTTTCATTGAATTAAACAGGATATAAAGAAATGCAGCTATTAAAATTAAGAAAAACAAAATTAAATATGAAGAGCTTCATAGCCTGAGTGCAAACTGAAGAGAAATATAGTGAATTGTGAAAGGTCAAATGACTCATGAGTTCAATTACTGGCTAAAACACCATATCTTAATTCCTGATTGAGAGTTAAAACTGTGGCCAAACCCTCTCTTCTCTTCCCTTTCAAGAAATCCAAAATTGACAACAGTTACAATATGTTTTGGCAATCATGCTCCCCAGACCACCAGTCTCTACAATTATTTTAGGTTGCTTCAGTATGCACAGATGTTTTGATTGACTTGACCAGTCAAAGCAGTCCATTGACTTTCTCAGAGCACATCTTTCCCTACAGTTTCTTTAAACTACTGCTCCTTTTATCTAGATTCAAGTACAAAGGAGAAACATGTAAGTAGAAGAAATAGTCATAGTCTTATGAAATATATCATTTAATGAGTCACATAGATCATTCTGTTGATTTAACAAGACATGAATAGAGAATCCTAGACCTGATTTTTGTTAGCATGAGGTGGAATATCGTACTCCCTTTCTATAACAAACTGAGTTCACCACACCCAACACCTGACTGTGGTGAACTTACAGTTCAGTGTTCTCTTAAAAGGGATCTGAATTATTTAACATTTCAGTTGAAGGATGAACTAGAAAACGTCTAGATCCCTTTAAGGTAGTGCTGTATTTCATCAACTTTCTTCCATCACTCCCCCAAATCTTGCACAGGGGCTAACTGTGAGATCATATCAAAGCATTAGTTATTGAATGGTACACTTAGGGCATATCCCTTTAAGCTATCAAGGTATATGCACTTCCAGGGGGGGATAAAAATCTCCTTTGAAAATAAAATTTTTACAGTGTTAAAACAGTCTATCACAACTCTCCTAAATCTTGTATTGCTACAGATTTTCACAGTGGAGGTAGGATTTTAAAAATGTAGAGGTAGGATTTTTTAAATGTATAAATTAAAAGATTAAGTTTCAAGATCTAGTTTACATACAGAAAGTGCAAATAAAAGTTAAATATTTAATTGTACTCCTTACACTGTGAAAATTACATTTGAAGGAGGCTTGAAAATTCAAGAGCACAAAAAAGTAAAACTGGAAGTGTTTTACTCTAAATGGGCCTTAGAACGTACACAGTAGGCAATAACCTGCACAATAGGACTGAAAGATCTAGAGAAAGCCTCCTGATTAGATGTTCCTCATCCCTTCAGAATAGATGCTCTTACATATTTGTTCTTCTGTGTCTTCTGCGTCCTCTGAGTTGTTTCATAGGCACTTTTTCTTAAGTAGAACACAAATTTCTACCCCAACTCAATCTGGACTGACAGCTTGATATTTCTCCACAGAAGTGGGAGCTGGAACTAGTTGCTGAGTATGAACATGCTAAGAGTCAGGAGAGACTTACAAAGATGGGCAGGAAAACACCAGAAACTTCATTTCATTTTGCATAAACCACATTTTATATCTCATTCAGGCAGATATTATGGTTTTCATTTTATCTTATAGTTTGAATTAAAATAATAAGAATATGTTAAAATTATTTTGCCTTACATAATGTATGCATCTAAAAGCATGGACCTTCTTTAGATCCACCTCCTTTCTCTGTCCTGAAACATCTAAAAGGAATTCTGTCAGCCAAAACATAAAGTGAAATTTTCCTCTCATCCTAACTTAAAAATTTACCCAAAGAGTATGTCATTGGTATTTTTATTTAATACTTTCAGATGGTCTCTTTCTGGTTAGTAGTAGTAATAATAACAGATAATACTTGTTGATTGCTTACTGTTGCCAAGGGCATGTAATACTGCATCACCTGTGTCCAAATGTTTTTCACTGGTCAGAGCTATGCAAGGTTGCAAAAAGAATAAGTCTTTTTAAGAAACATCCTTCTGTTCAGTTATTTCCTTAGAAAACACCTCCTGGGCAGTCTGAAGAAGAACTAGGACCATTAAAGACTATTGATCAATTTAACTTTGTGTATAGTCAACGAGGAGATTGATTGACTTCTAAGACACATAGGTTAGTGATCGTCTGTGAAAGAGGTAATACTCAATGTCACGATCTCAGCTTGTGCATTAACATTCAGAAAGTTTAGATTCTTGTGTTAGTTATCAAAGGAATAATTATTTCTAGTGTCTCCTGAGAAGATTATAGTTCTGTTTATGACGCTTACTACATTAGCCTTATGTATTTGTTTAGAAAGCCCCCATGAAAAGGCATTAAAAATCCTATTACTACAAAGTTAAATGTGTCCTTATTTGCCTAGCAAACTTACATTGAATTATTACAAGGTTCTGGGAATGAAAATTTGTTGTAAGCAGGAATTTAATATTCATGCAAAACAATTTAGCTTTTGCTGTACAGGGCCGCTCCATAGCACAAGAAGGAGCTATGCATCACTTAAAGAGTACATAGAGTCTGTCATCAGTCCCTTGATATTAGATACACTAAGCAAACTTCCATGTATTGAGATGGAGCCATAGTGGCAGGTGGAAGAAATGTACATCTTCCTGTGGCAATAGAACCACTGCAGTAACTTATGCCACTAAGCACACTCAGACCCAGAAGTGGTGGTGTGAAGGACCAAGGGTAGTCTAAACTCATCAGCAGACAAATGCACTGACAGTTTGATTGTTGCAAGAATATTTTCACTGCTCTCACATCTTTGCAAGTGGTAAAATAATAGTGTGATTAAAATTGAAAAAAAAACTATCTGGCCCAGAGTCCTGTGTGATAGCAGTAAAACATGTTAATTTCTTGACAAGCTGAAAATGTAGGATAGAAAGCCTTTAACTTACAGTTGAATTTGGATCCTTTTCAAAATTTAAGAAGGAACTCAAATTTATAAATACTTCCAGAAATGTCTGCTTATTCAGATTATTTCAAGATAGCCTCAAGGTAATGGGAAGACCAAAGTGATGTACATATAAATTTTTGTGTTAAGAAACAACAGACAAATTTTATATCGAAAAAATATAATTTTTTTCAAAAGAGGATTCTAAGGAAACTTCACTGTAAAATTTCTTATAATGAAGAACCATGTATTTTTTCAGTGTCTTCTTTATGTAAAAATATTGAGATTTTCATATTAGGCTTATTCATTTAAGCAATCATGGACATAATGTCAGGAAGTCTAGTTAGGATCCTGACTCAATTGTAGAAACTCTAGTAATCTTTGTATGGCAACTATATCTGTGTAAGAAATACACACTCCAGAAATCACTGAGAATTGTAAAAAGGAAGTTTCATTTAGTTTTTTTCATACTTAGTTTGGTTAAAAAATTTTTTAAAGTCAAGCGTTAAAACAAAACTAAAAAGAGATAAAGAAACAGTGTGATGCATGAGCTTCTTCCACTAAAGTCACTATAATTGAATCTTTCTGTTCCCCTTCTTTACTGAGATTATAATGGCTCCATACTATGTAAGCAAGTGAGACTAATAATAGCATCCATCCTCATAAGCATGCCATTAAGACAGCAGATGACAGCAGGAGCAAGAGGAGAAACAACACTGTACATAAATCACCCTGATCTAGAAGACTGAAAGAAATACAAAAAGAAACTGTAGAAACACAACTAGTAGCAGTCTCAGGAGATGTCACTGGGGTAGGTCAGCTATCAGTAGAGCGTGCAAAGTGGCATGGCTGCTAACACAATATAATACATCCAGGGAACATCTAAGAAAGATTTCAGAGGAAAAAAGCTAGATATTAGTCATTAGTAAGACCACTGACTGGATAAAAGTCCTCATTAGGCTATCTACTGTCCTAAGAACTCAAAGAAACTACAAGAGTTCGTTCCCACTAGATTGATTACATCTAGGTCATCTCATACTGCCTTGTTGCTTTACTAGCAAAATTGGACTGACCAGTGAGCTTAGTATTCAGAAGTATTGATGATGTCAAACTCTTCAGTCTTCGCAACTACGGAGTAATTATGTTATTGTATGACCAAAGGTTGTACTCCTAAACCTTGTGCGTCTCCTCAGTCCTGTGCCAAACACTGTTTTATTGATTTTTTTCTCATCAAACTTATTTATTTTCTAAATGTTCATATTGGTTGGAAGTCAACCTGGTGAACTAAGTAGAAAAATCTATATCTGAAATAACCTCCTAACATTTTAAAATCTACAATTAGTTTGCTAAAGTGTAATATTTGAAAATAATTATAAATTTCTGCAATCAAAAAGATGTGACAAAGAACTGATGTTTACCTTTTGGTGGTTTAGGGCAGGGGCCAGAAAACTTTTTCTCTAGAGAGTTGGATACTAAATATTTTTAGCTTTGCAGGCCATATGGTCTTACCTGCCACGGTTTGAATGTTTTCCTCTAAAATCCATAGTTTCAATCCATGTGCACAGTATGACGGTATTAGGAGGTGAGGCTTGTGGGAGTTGATTAGTCTTCTTATAAAAGAGATCACAGAGAGTTCCCTAGACCTTTGCACCATGTGAGGATACAGGAGAGGTTAGTGACGTGGAAGAGGGCCTCACTCGACTATGCTGGCACCCTGATCTCAGACTTCCAGCCTCTTAAACTAAGAGAAATAAATTTCTGTTGTTTACAAACTACCCAGTCTGTGATGTTTTGTTATAGCAGCCCAAACAGAATAAGGAACTGACACAACTACTCATCAGTGCCATTGTGTGCAAAAGCAGCCATAGATGACATGACTGTTTTCCAATAAAACCTTTTTTATGAAAATAAACAGTGGGCCAGGCTTGGCCCATTGGCCCTAGTTTGCCCACCAATGGATCAAGAAAAGATGAAAGCAGAATAATACTTTAACTGTAGTGTTGGAATCAAATTTACAAAAGGCAAATTTATCCTCCACACCATATGTTGCCTTTCCTTTAATAGTAACATTGTAGGTATAAGTATTCCACTTAAATATTTTTAATTCCATTACGTCTGATGATTTTTTCACTTCTTCTTAATTAGAGCACAGAGTTGTAGCCCAAAACTCAAAATGCATAATATTTTGTAATACTATGCTGACATGAAATGAAAAAGTACACAAAGATTAAAGTGTTTAGGAATTAAATATAGAGTATAGGTTGTATACTATTGTTCACTTGTAGCCAGACATATTATTACTCTAGCTGGTAGCCACTTAGATTGAAGATATTGTACTTAGAAATGTCACCACAGGTATATTTGTTCACCAGAGTATGTGTTAGTTATTAAACCCTTTCTTACTCTATGCACTGGCTCATGTTGTGAGCTGCCATTTAGGTCAGATTGTCAAGAAATATATGTCTAGTAGCCACTTTCTCAGATCAAGAGCTGTTATCTACTTACTAATTTTTAATGATTCTAAATTAAAATAATTATTCAGAATAATAATAATTTTTTAAATTTGACTTCTGTATTTAGCAGCCTAGCAATAATCTTTATTTTTACTTCCATTTATTTTTAAGGAAAGTACCCTTCACTCTTTTGAAAAGTAGAATACTTTACTGTGTGTCAGAATTTCCCAGTGTTCTACAGCAAATAGAAATTGTCAGTCAATTAATAAAAATTGTAAAGAAGCAGAAAATTGTAAAAGATACCACATAATGCATGATTCCCATGATTTATTCTAGTGTTCTCTTGCAGAATTTAGAAAGACGAGCCCCTTATTTTCCTCACGCCACTTTTGGAGACTTTTGTTGGTATTTTATTCTCTGTAACATTTTTTTTTCTTGGTTATTCACTCTCATCAGTTAAAGTTGGATAGAAAATGCATTCTTCCTCTGACTTCTGGTGATGTAGCTCTGTGCTTGGGCAGCACCACCACTTTTCTTTATGGTATTTGTAGGTAATAGAAGCAATTTTGTAAATGTATCTCTTGTATTAAGGGTACCTTCTTGAAAGTGGGAAATTTAGTTCTGTAATTCTTACACTCTTCTGAAGGCTTAGAATGGTGTAGTTGGGGAGTGGCAGGGTAGCTACCCTTTGCCCAAAACACCTCTGAATTCCATTTTCTTGAATATACTTATGTAGGAAAAACATGGAGTTGAACATACATAGAATGCATTCATTCTAAAGAACTTGATTTCATTTCAAATTGTGTTTGCCACTAACATCTGTAGTAAAACTGAAGATATTTTTCAGACAGCTGGTTTGAATTCAAAAGGAATTGTTATGGTATCCTAAGTAATAATATATTAAGATATATTGCAGTTTTACACTAACAAGGAATTTAAGTCATAATTTAACACCTTAATTTTTAATTCACACCATTTTTAGTGGTTGCTCAATTCTGATTTGTCCTTATGTCCTATTGGCCATCCCAGTTTCTCTCTAAACCATGGAATTTTCTCAGGTTTGAGGGACTCTTGATTCTTCTGTGAATTATCATAAGCTTAGATATCCTCATTCTCTTTTTGCTTGGGTTTTCTTAGAACTTGGAGACAATAAGCCAATATCTAAACTTTGTTATTAAAATGTCTAATGTGAGGCTGGCCCTATGGCCTAATGGTTAAGTTTGGTGCATTCCACTTTGGCAACCTAGGTTTAGTTCCCAGGCGTGGACCTACACTACTTATCAGTGGCCATGCTGTGGTGGTGACCCACAAACAAAATAGAGGAAGATTGGCACAGATGTTAGCTCAGGGTGAATCTTCCTCAGCAATAATAATGATAATAATAATAATAATAATAAAATAATGTAATTTGGTCTAAAAACTATTTGCCCAGAAAATAATCCTGTTTTAGAAAAAGAAAAAGTAGGACTGGCCTTGTGGCATAATGGTAAAGTTCGTGCACTCCACTTTGGCAGCCTAGGATTTGCAGTTTTGGATACTGGGTGCACGTGTAGCATCACTCATCAAATCACACTGTGGTGGCATCCCGCATAAAATAGAGGAAGGCTGACACAGATGTCAGCTCAGTGACAATCTTCCTCCTCAAGCAAAAAAGGGAAATTTGCAACAGATGCTATCTCAGGATCAATCTTCCTTACAAAACGTAAAGAAAAGAAAAAAGTACCCCCAAAAAATCTATGTCGAAATTAATTATCTAAGTTACATGTAGAGTCACTAATTGATTTTACGTTAAAAGAACTTTTAAAAAAAATTTCATTTAGGTGTGACGTCAGCATCACGGCAGAGTGAGTGTCTCTCTTTGTCTCTCCCCTCTAAGTTACAACCAGTAGGACATCCGTATACCAACAAAGGATCCTTTCCACAGCACACCAGACTTCTGAGAGGTCCTCACATCAGTCCATCTGAAGGTGGGTGGACTGGACCGCATGGAGGAGCAGAACCAGGGGAGAGGTGGTGGTGACTCCCAGCCCTGGAGGTCCTAGGAACTGTGGTGGCACCCGCAACCCAAGGCTCCAGGAACATTGGCCACACCTGCGAATAGAGGCCCCAGGAAATGAGACAGCACACACGACTAGAGGCTCCAGGAAACATCGTGGCATCCATGACCAGATGCTCAGGAACCACAGCCATGTCCACATTCCAGGTCCCTTTCCCTCCCCCAGCAGTGGTGCCTGTGACCCCAGCCTTCCCAACAGTAGGAACTGCATCTAAGATCCTGGAGCCCCCAGCAGCATTGTTGGTGCTTGTGACTTGAGGTTCCAGGAATGTAGGCTCAAGACCAAAGGCTCCAGTAACTGCAGTGACACCTGTGATCAGAGGTTCCAGGAACCACAGTAGTGCTTGTGACCTAGCTCCTCCCTCTCCTCAAGCAGCAACAGCAGCACCTGCAACCTGAGTCTCCAGGAAAGGCAGTGTCACCAGAGACCAGAGACTTCAAGAACTACAGCAGTGCACACTACCCAGGTATTCCTGCCCCCTGTGGTGGAGGCAGTGGCACCCACAACCATGGCAAGCTGGCAGCACTGGTGACACCCGAGAATCCGGTTCCCCAGCAGCAGTTGTGCCAGCACCCACAGAAAACTGGGGAGCAGCAGTGGAGAGAGCACACACAGCAGCAGCCCTTCAGCCACAGTAGTGCCTGTGGCCATGAAAAGCCCAGTAACAGTGACAATGGAACCCACAACCCTGGGGCCCCTGCTGCAGTGGTGCTCACAACCCCAGTGCCTCACCTATGGTGGTGTTGTCTGTGGACACAACAACCCCAGGCATGGTGGAGTTGCCTGTGACCAAGGTTCCTGGCTCCCCTACCCATCACCATGGTGGAGAAACCCACAACCCAGGTGACCCTGGAAGCAGCAAAGGTGCTCACCAGCCCAGTGGTCCTGGTAGCAACACCCACAACCACAGTGACACCAGAAGCAACAAGTCATCAGCAACCTCAGAGGCACAAGCAGCACAACGAGGGCACTGATGACACCTCTGGCAAAGGCAGTGGAGGTTTGAATGCACTGGCTCTGAAATGCAGATAGAACCAGCTCAGAACCAAAGTAAACAGAGCCTTAACTAAATAGGAAAGTTGTTCACTACTACCAATGGCTAGCAGAGGAACAACGCATCAAGCACCATGAAGAACTACGGTGACGTGATATCACACACACACACAAAAGACAGTTCTCCAGAAACCAAACTTGAAGATATGGAAGATTGTGATCTAAGTGATATAGAATTCAAAATA
Organism: Equus quagga; assembly: GCF_021613505.1. NCBI lineage: Eukaryota > Metazoa > Chordata > Mammalia > Perissodactyla > Equidae > Equus > Equus quagga. The sequence continues at coordinate 4,971,121 of NC_060287.1, read as the reverse complement.
GCTTTATGAAGAAACTCATTGAGCTACAAGACAACTCAGAAAGACAGTTCAATGAGCTCAAGAAAAAAATTAATGAACAGAGAGAGGACTTCAACAAAGAGATTGAAAATCTAAAAAAAGAATCAAGGAGAAATTCTGGAGCTGAAGAACTCAAGAAATGAGATAAAGAATAAAGTAGAAAGCATTGGAAATAGAACAGATCATACGAAAGAGAGAATTATCAAGCACAAAGATAGAAATAGAGAAATGATTCAGTAGGAAGAGAAGAAAGAATTAAGGCTTTAAAAAATGAAGAATTTCTACAGGAAATATCTGACTCAATTAGGGAAAGCAACATAAGGATAGCAGGTTTTCCAGAAGGAGAAGAGAGGGATAAGGAAGCAGAGAGCTTATTTAAAGAAATAATAATTGAGAACTTCCCAAACCTTGGGCAGGAACTGGATATATACAAGTACACAAAGCTAATAGAACACCTAGTTATCTAAAGGCAAAAAGACCTTCTCTAAGACACGTTATATTAAAACCATCAAAAGTCAATGACAAATAAAGAATATTAAAGAGAACCAGGGAGGAAAAAAACAATAACCTACAAAGGAAGCCCCATTAAGCTGTCAGCAGACTTCTCAGCAGAAACACTACAGGCCAGGGGAGAGTAAAATGATATACTCAAAATATTGAAAGATAAAAACTATCAGCTAAGAATATTCTATCTAGGAAAGTTATCTTTCAAACATGAAGGAAAATAGAGGATTTCCCAGACACGCAAAAGATAAAGGAGTTCATCGCACTAGAAAAGCCTTACAAGAAATATTGGAAAGAACTCTCCTACCTCAGAAAATTGAAAATCTTTATCCAAATAGGTCAGTAAACACTTAACATTTCATAACATAAAGATTAAAGGGAAAGACATCATTAAAAATAACTATAAACACTTCAATTTGGTAAAGACCTCACAATACAAAACTGGATCATTTTTGACAACAAAAACATAAAAGGGGAGAAGAAAAGGATGGAACCTGCATAGGCCAATGCAGATAAGATACTATTAGCAGAAAAATGACTATATCATCTATGAATTCTTTTATACAAATCTCATGGTAACCATAAAACAAAAAATCAGAACAGAGTCATCAAACATAAAAAAAGAGGAAACTGAGAAACACATCAAAGAAAACTCCCAAACTGAAATGTCAGACAGAAGCACAAGGAAAAAGAAACAATGGAATATAGAGCAAACAGAAAACAAAAGATGAAATGGCAATATTAAATCCTCATGTATCAATAATCACCCTAAATGTAAATGGATTGAATTCACCAATCATAAAACACAGACTGGTTGGATGTATTAAAAAACAAGACCCAAAGGTATACTGCCTCTAGGAGACCTCTTTCAGCAATAAAGACAGACATACGCTCAAAGTGAAGGGATAGAAGATGATACTCTAAGCAGATGGTAACTAAACAACAGTGAGTATAGCCATACTTATATAAGACAAATGTACTTCAAGCCAAACAAGACAAAGATGGACATTATATATGATAAAGGGGACAATCCATAAAGAAGACATTACATTTATTAATATAAGTGCATCTAACATAGGAGCACCAAAGTATATACAGCAACTATTGACAGATCTAAAAAGAGAAATTAACAGCAACACAAGAATAGAAAGGGAATTTATTGCCCTAAATGCATCAATGAATAAATCACCCAGACAGAAAGTCAACAAGGAAACTTTGGCCTCAAATGAAACACTAGATTAGATTGACTGAATGTGTTTATATAGAACATTCCATTCAAAAGCAACAGGATACACAGTTTTCTCAAGCACACATGGAACATTCTCAAAGATAGATTATATGTTTGGAAACAAAACAAGTCTCAATAAATTTAAGAAGATTGAAATCATAGCAAGCAACTTTTCCAAACACAATGGTATGAAACTAGAAGTCAACTACAAGTAGAAAGCTATAAAAGTCACAAATATGTGGAGACTCAAGAACATGCTACTGAACAACTGTTGGATCAACAAAGAAATCAAAGGAGAAATAAAAAAATACCTGGAGACAAATGAAAGTGAAAGCACAACATACCAAAATCTATGGGATGCAGCAAAAGTGGTACTACGAAGGAAGAATATAGAAATACAGGCATAACTGAAGAAACAGGAAAAATCTCAAATAAACAATTTAATACTACACCTGAACGACCTAGAAAAATAAGAACAAATGAAGCCCAAAGTCAGCAGAAGGAAGGAAATAATAAAAATCACAGCAGAAGTAAATGAAATAAGGACTAAAAAGATTTATTACCTATCCTTCTCAAACTCTTCCAAAAACTTGAAGGGAAGAAGATGCTTCCTAATTCATTTTACAAAGCCAACATTACCCTGATACAAAACCAGAGGAAAACAACACACACGAAAAAAATTACAGGCTAATATCACTGATGAACATACATGCCAAAACTCTCAACAAAATATTAGCAAATCAAATACAACAACACATTTAAAGAATCATACACCATGATCAAGTGGGATTCATTTCAGGGATGCAAGGATGGTTCAACAGCTATAAACCAATGTGATAAACCACATTAACAAAATTAAGAGTAAAAATCACATGATTATCTCAATAGGTACAGAGAAAGCATGTGACAAGATTCACCATATATTTCTGATAAGAACTGAATGAAATAGATATAGAAGGAAAGTACCTCAACATAATAAAGGCCATATATGACAAACCCATAGGCAACATATTCAATAGTGAAAAACTAAAAGCTATTCCTCTGATAACAGGAAAAAGACAAGGTGCCTGTTCTCACCACTCTTATTCAACATAATATTGGAAGTCGTAACCAGTGCAGTTAGGCAATAAAAGAAAATAAAAGTGATCCAAATTGGAAAGGAAAAAGAAAAGCTGTCACTATTTGTGGATGACATGATTTTATATGTTGAAAATCCTAAAGAATCCACCAAAAAACTATTAGAAATAATAGAGTTACAGGGTACAAAATCAACATACAAAAATTAATCGTGTTTCTGTCACTGACAATGAAATGGCAGAAAGAGAAATCAAGAATACATACTATTTACATCATCAAAAATAATAAAATACTTAGGAATAAAATTTAACTACACAGGCGAAAGACTTGTACACTGAAAACTATAATATATTATTGAAAGAAGTCAAAGACACAAAGAATTAGAAGATATTCTGTGCTCATGAATTGGAAGAATTCACATAGTTAAAATGTTCATATTACCTAAAGCAATTGATACAGTCAATGCAGTCCCTATGGAAATCCCAATGAGATTTTTCATGGAAATAGAACAAAGAATACTACAATGCATATGCAACAACAAAATCCTACAATGGATATGGAACAAACAGAAAGACGTATCACACTCCTTGATTTCAAAATATACTACAAAGCTATAGTAATCAAAAAGGATGGTAGTGGTGGGAAAACACACACACAAATCAATAGAATAGAATTGAGATCTCAGAAGAAACATTTGTGGACAGCTAATTTTCAACAAAGGAATCAAGACAATACAGTAGAGAAAGGAAGTTTCTTCAATAAATTGTGCTGGGAAAACTGGACAGCCACATGCAAAAGAATGAATGTACATCACTATCTTACACGATAAACAAAAATTGACTCAAAATGGATTAAAGACTTTGTGAATGTAAGACCTGAAACCATAAAACTCCTAGAGAAAACATAGTCAGTACACTCCGACATCAGTCTCTGAAGTATCTTTTTTTAACATATGTCTTCAGGCAAAAGAAACACAAGAAAAGATAAACAAGTGGGACTTCATCAGACTAAAAAGCTTCTACACAACAGAGAAAACTATCAACAAAACGAAAGACAATGTACCAACTAGAAGAAGATATTTTCAAATCATATATCCAATAAGAGAGTAATATTCAAAAATATAAATAACTCATAGAACTCAACAACAAAAAGCAAAAATCCTGATTGAAAAACGGGCAGAAGATCTGACTAGACATTTTTCCAAAGAAAATATCCAAATGGCCAAGAGGCACATAAAAAGATGTTCAACATCACTAATTATTAGGGAAATGCAAATCAAAACCACCAAGAGATATCACGTCATGCCTGTCAGAATGGCTATTATTAAAAAGTCAAGAAATAAAAAGTGTTGGAGAGGATGTAGAAAATAGGAAACCCTTGTCTACTGCTGGTGGAAATGTAAACTCGTGCAGCCACTATGGAAAGCAGTGTGGAGATTCTTCAAAAAATTAAGAACACAACTACCATATGATCCAGCTATTCCGTTTCTGGGTATTTATCCAAAGAACACAAAAACACTAATTTGAAAAGATATATGCACTCTATGTTCATTGCAGCATTATTTACAATGCCAAGATTCGGAAACAACCTAAGTTCCCATCAGTGAATGAATGGATAAAGAAGATGTGCTGTATGTGTGTGTGTCTGTGTGTTTGTGTGTGTGTATACACATAATGTAATATGTATACATATAATGGAATGTATGTATATAATGGAATACTACTCAGACATAAAAAAGATGAAATCTTGCCATTTGCAAGAACATGGATGGAACTTGGGGGTATTATGCTAAGTGAAATAAGTCAGTCAGAGAAAGACAAATATCATATGATTTCACTCAGATGTGGAAGATAAATAAATACATAGATAAGGAGAACACATTGGTGGTCCAGAGGGGAAGAGGAGTAGGGAGAGGGCAAAAGAGGTAAAGGGGCACACTTGTACAGTGACACATGGCAACTAAACTTTTGGTGGTGAACACAGTGTAGTCTTTACAGAAATCTAAATATAACGTTTTTCACCTGAAATTTATATAATATAAATCCGTGTTCTCTCAAATTTAAAAATTTCATTTAAGTGAAGACTTCAGGGATATGGAAAAATCTCTATGTTGGCTAGATCTGAATATCACACAAATAAAAATTTGTGCTTCTCAGGATGAATTCCTTATCCTAAAACGTTAGAGCATTTCTATAATATTTTAATATTCAATACAAATTAAAGTAGGATGACACGTATATTAGAGACTGAGAATTTAATTCTAATTCCAAAAATAAAATGTTTCAAAGAAAGAGTGCTAATTGTTGGAGTCAAATAAAGAGTAAAGTATATAAGTTTTAGCATTTCATATATTCCATTTGATCTTGTGTTCACATTACAATTTAGTGGTAATTACATTCTACTTTTTGTGTATGAGAGCATTTTCTATTGACATTCATTTAATTTCAATTAAACTATTCAAATTAAAGAACATTCTGCTTTTATTAATATAAAGACAATTTTATTAATGAAATTAACTTTGCTATACCATCAGATACGTAATCAGTTCACACACTATTACTCACAGATATTGATTTTAAAATATTTCACAGTTTACTTGAACTTTATTGATATTTTCTGATTCTAATATATCTTAAAGATAAAGAAATGCCAATAATAACAGCATTAATTCAGATATTTAGCAGAAGTTCTTCTCTAAAAGAACTCGATTGATATCTATTTGCAAAATTTTCAAATTGGAAGAATTCATTGATCTGCATTTTACAACAAAGAGAAACCCATGATGAATAATGTTTGTTCATTATGATAATTAACTGAAAATAACTAGAATTGGTTATAAAATTGTAACCTAAAAGGAATTCCAATAGTCGGAAGAAGTAAATGCCTAAGCAGAAGGATACATAGAATCATTCCAGACCTTCTATCAGAAACTGTAGCAAATAGATAAAGGTGAATCTGCACTGAATATTTTCAAGTTAATGCTTAATGAAATTATTATGCTAATCAATTATATGCATTATTTAAACATACTGACTCATTACCATCTTTCTTTAAGATATTTTTTAAAAACATGGAATCTAAGGATATAGCTGTTGTAACATGCATTCATTCATTTATTCAACAACACACTTGTGCACTTGCAGTTGTCCAGTTTTTCTGATATATTAAGGATATAGTATTTAGAATAAAAACACACACATATACAAAGTAGTCGTTTTACAGTTTATCACACAAAAAGGGGAATGAGACAAATAAATTGACAAAAATAATGCACTTATAATATTTGATAGAGCAAAATTGGACCCAAAATGCAAACTTAAAACCTCCCTCCCCATCAACACAATGTAATTTGACTTAGTTTGTGTATTTGTGTTAAAATAAACCAATAACAGGCTTAGACCATTGTAATTATCATTTCAAAATGTGACTCTCTAAAGTGCTGTGACTTTTATATAGACATTATTATTGGGTCCATAGGTTTCTTCCATTATCCAATGTTTGTTATTTTAACATGTTTAATTACCTGGTTTCTTTCCTTTGTCTACCAAATTCAGAGAGAAAAGCAGATAATATATTAGATATGTCAGACTAATAATATATACTTACATTACACACACACATATACTTTAAAGGTTGCCATTTGAAAAAGAAAAACTGCATTGCATAGATGGTTCAGTGTGAACAAGCATCAAAAAATAGATTCACTGTGAGAAGAAATGAGTAAATATGCAATGAAAAGAAATTCTATATGCAATTAAAGATAGCATATGTGGAAGACAGTGGTCTGAGTTTCTGGAAGCAGAAATTCTAGAATCTAGTCCAGTCAATATATGAAAGATTTTGAAAGTCACAAAAATTACCTATGAAAGCTCTCTGTGCAATATGATCAAAATGGAACTTTACTGGGGCCAGCCCCATGGCCGAGTGGTTAAGTTTGCGAGCTCTGCTTTAGCGACCCAGGGTTTCGCCAATTCGGATCCTGGGCGCAGACATGGCACCGCTCATCAAGCCACGCTGAGGCAGCATCCCACATGCCACAATTAGAAGGACCCACAACTAGAAATACACAACTATGTACGAGGGGGCTTTGGGGAGAAGAAGGAAAAATACAATCTTAAAAAAAAAAGGAATAGAGGTTGCTCTTGAAAAAAAATGGTGCTTTATAAAATGTTAAACTGGTAGCAATATACAAGGTAGCTTGGAATCACAAGAAATATTGGAATCAGGAAAGCATTCCAAGGCATAATATTCTAAGTGAAAGAACAAGACTGAAAAAACACAGTGAGGAGCTGGCCCCATGGCGTAGTGATGGAGTTGGGCACATTCCACTTCAGCAGCCCAGGTTCGTGGGTTCAGATTCCTGGCATGGACCTACACCACTCATCAACCGTGTTCTGGTGGCAATCCACATATAAACTGGAGGAAGACTGGCACAGATGTTAGCTCAGAGCTAATCTTCCTTAAGCCTAAAAAGAGGAAGATTGGCAACAGACATTAGCTCAGGGTTAATCTTCCTTAGCAAAACAAAACAAAACAAAACAAAAAAAAGAAGCAGTAAGAATGGAGAAGATGGATTAATATATGACAATTTAAGGGCTACATTTTTGAGGTTTTTGGTGAACATTTGGCAAGTAAGTCAAATCTATGCACTTAAAAACTAAGTATTTTTCCTGGATATTTGATTTATTTTAATGCCTATTTATAAACCAAGGATGATCATCCTGGGCACTATTGACATTCTGGGCTGGATGCCAGTAGCACCTCCCAATTTGTGACAACCAAAGATGTCTCCAAACATTACAAAATGTCTCCTTAGGGGCAAAATTTTCCACAGTTGAAAATTTTTGCTATATACTAAGATTTTCCTATTTTTTTAAATTTCAATACTTAAACTGTATGTAATTGCCATTCACAATAATGATGCATAACAGACAGTCTCAGATGTTTCGTGGCTTACAACAACAACAACTATCTTTCTCACTCAGAGGTATATGTGTTAGATGGGATTTGGCTGATCTTGGCTAGGCATGACTGGACCCAGTCAGCTTGGCTCCAGGTTACAGTTCAAGTTCAAGCATGCTTCATGTGTCTTATATCAGGGCCTAGGTTAAAGGGACGGACATGGAGCATGCTTTTCTCATAGTGATGTCAGGAGCTCAACAAGACAGACCAAACACATACGCACATTTCAAGATTTCACTTACATTTAGTCCTCGAATAACTCATTGACAAAATTCAATGTAGCTAAGGTCAAAGTAAAAGGCAGAGAAGTCGTTCATGGCAAGAGTGTGGATTAAAGGCTTGGAACCAACAATCCAATATACTACATCTACCAGCTAGCCAAATGATATGCAAGGCTTGGTTTGTAGATTGAGGCCAATTAACTTACTCACTTCTATAATATTGCATCTTTCTATATAATTATTTATATAGCTGTATTAAAATATATATACATATATATGTATAACATATACAGGCATACCTTATTTTATTGTGCTTCACCTTACTGTGCTTCACAATTATTGCATTTTTTACAAGACCCTCTACCAGCAAAAATATTACAACTTACTGAAGACTCAGATGATGGTTAGAGCTTTTTAGCAATAAAGCGTTTTGTAATTAAGGTATACACATTTTTTTTAGACATAATGCTATTGCACACTTAGACTACAGTATAGTGTAAATGTGAATTTTATATGCACTGGGAAAACAAGAAATTTGTGTGACTCACTTTGTTGTGGTGTTTGCTTTTTTGCAGTGGTCTGGAACTGAATCCACAATATCTCCGAGGTCTACCTGTATACATTATATATGTGTGTGTATATCCCACACTGAATTGAGAGCTTCTTGATGCCTAGTCCAATATTAGGCACATAAGTGTTTAAAGAATAAATATGTGAGGAAGAAAATCATCGTCATTATTTGAAAATTTACATTTTTAAATTGTAAATAAGTCATTTTAATCCTTTGAGTAAATAGCATTACATGTATAGCGTAAATGTCATTATATTAAAAAATAAAGTTGAATAGTTACTAATAACAAAAAATCTGAAGACAGGACATTTTATAGTTTGTGGAGAATCATGTTGCACATGAAGTGTACTAATAATACTTACTGCTGCTTGGCATGATATCGATTCTAAGAATTACCTTGCTTAGACACTTGCACTCATAATTTTTCACATACCTTAATAAATTAAACCTTCTTTTATAGATATCATTAAATAAATAGAGAGGAAAATAATCTTTACAATTTTTCCACAGGTACTTTTGACTTCTGTGTATTTATGTGAATGACTAATTATTACTCACAAAATCTAGCTTCTTTGTTCTTCTTACCTCTCCTTTGTCTATTTTTCTCACTAATTCTGTAAATGCCCAACTGTGTGGAAATCAAAAACAAGTGTTGGAATGACACCACAGCATGCTTTTATACAATGAGTAAAGATAGTGTTCAATGACAATGTCGTTCCCCTTTGAAAAGATAATTTGATTTGAAAAATTCTGTAACAAATTGAAGTAGCAAAGACTTCTTACTCCATTTTACTTCATTCGTTGAATCAAAAAGGTAACCAACAAATCTGAGCATTGTCAGTAGAATTTGCAACTGAAAACTGACTGTAGGTATTTGATCATTTGTTCTTTCCCTGGGGTTATGTGCAATAATATATTTGTTCACAAACCTAAATATACTGGGTACTTCATGTTTTGCCTTACATAAATAAGTGGATTTTTATATGTAATAAGATCATAAGTTTATGACCAGTTCCCAGCAATAAAAATAACACTATATGTTATAGTCTAAGTTTTAAAAACATGTTTGATACTTTGTAGAAGAGTTTCACATTCCTTTTTGAAAAAAAAAAAAATCTAGTTGTTGTGGAAGCCTTGAGAAAACTGCCACAATAAAAATACGAATAAATATAGATATTGATAAATAGGACAGATGGAGAAAGAGTGGCAGAGGCAGAAAAGCAGAGACAGAGATGTCGCTTAGGCTACACCTGCTCATTATAAGGGCATGGCTTTCTGACACCCTCATGGACTAGGGGTAAGAAAAAGATGCCATTTACTGAGTCCTTATTATGTGCCAAGCATATTGTTCTTCTATGGCCTATAGTCCTCACAATAACTCTGTGAGGTAAGTTTTATAATTGCTGGTTTGTGTGTTTAGTTTTACATAAGGAATAAGACACAAAAAGGTAAAATGGCTTATTTCCCAAGCTAACAAAAAGTGGTTCCAGCTTTTGTGTACAGGTTAGTTTGTCTCCAAAGTACATAATTATTTTCCCTATATCATGATTCCTTTCCCTACACTGTGATTCATTTTCTACTTGCAGTTGCTTTATATCCCGCAGTCTCTTTCTGCACTTTCCTCAGAGATCAGTTCTCACTAACAATTCCAAATGCTCCATTGCCTGCCATTGATCTGATTCTTTGACTTGAACCCCGAAAAACACTCTTGAATGTATGTTGTTACTAGGTCCCAAATCAAATCCAAGCAGATGCCCAGCTCACACAGGTTCAGTCATTTTTTCTATGAACTCTAGTAGAAACAACTTTTAACTGAAAAGCATTCTTGTTCTAAACACCTACATCACTGTCTGGAAGGCCTCCAGTAAAGAGTGTGCATTAGAACCAATACACAGAAATTTAGTTTCCACCAACACAGTTCCCTTCCCAACCCCAGCTCCACTCCTGGAGCCTCTTCTTTGTGCCCCGTATCCTTCAAATATCAGGTATTAGATGCCCTGTTTGCCCTCCAGTTTATTTTCCTTAATATACACAATAACTATATCATTTTTAGTTTTAGATTCAGTAAGGGGTGTATCTTACACATATGCACACATGAAACTTCTAAATTGGATGTAATCAGTTCTTATAAATAGAAAACATTTTTCTAATTGTCACAAGTTTTTATTATATTAATTAGAGTTATCCATCTTTCCCAATCTACTTTGCAAACATATACTCAAATGCTTACAAATGCTGCCACTCCCTTGATTCTATCAACTTATGGCTTGTCTCAGACTATGATACTTAGGATACAAGGAACTTCTTGTATTTACAGTCAATAATGTTTCAAAAATCCTTTTTACCTGGCTCTAGAGTAGTGTTTCTTAAAAAAAAAAAAAAGTCAACTTTCTATACTAGTTTCACTCAGTAATAACAGAAATCATTTCCCTGAGGAAACATCCTAGGGAATATATCTAGGGTCTGGGCAAACATGATATAATCAGGCATTTTCCACGGGGAAGTGAGTCTTTCTTTTTAAGAGTCTCCGTTAGTAGAGAATGAGTTGGAGGAATATTTTTCTTGGTCTTTCCTCCACATCCAGTTCTAAGCAAATCCTCCTAAATTCAATTGCCTGGGACAACATTTAAAAGTACCCAAGAGTGACTATCTTTCAGGGGCATTAGCCCAAAATGGCACTTATGTTCATGAATTCTTAGCCTGCAGACTTCTCTTAGCCCTGATCTTACCTTACAGAATTATATAGCCAAAAACTCTTTCAAAAATGAGGGGAAAACTGACATATTCAAAATAAGTAAAAGTTACAGTTGATCACCAACTGAATTTCACTAAGGGAATTCTTAAAGTATGCACTTCAATGAGAATAAAAATCCCAAAGGAAGGTATGAAAAGCTAGAAATTAGAAGTAGCAAATAATAAATAAATATTATAAAAGTAGACAAAAATGTCCTATGAAAATTAATATTAATTGGCATAAAGAATAAACACAGGACTAAAGTACTGGACAAAAATAGCATGTAATTCAGGAGATTGATGAAATAAAAGTTAACCTCTGGTAAAATTTCAAGTATAACTAAAAAAAAAAGGAACTTAAATAAGCTGAGTTTAGAGTACTAGCATATTATTTTCAAACCAAAAGTTAGATAATAGATAAAGAAAAACTGAAACTAAAATTTTATTAAAAATAAAGAGCAAGCAAAAGACCCAGAATGGACAAAACAGTATTAAAGGAGAAGAAAGCTGGAGTACTGACACAACTCAATTTCAAGACTTATTACAATAATCAAAATATTGTGGTGTTGGCAAAAGAATACACAAATAGATCAATAGAAGAGAGAGCCCAGAAATAGATCCACATAAATATAGTCCACTGATCTTTGACAAAGGAGTAATGGCAATACAATGGAGAAAAGAAATCATTTTCAAAAAATGGTGCTGGAACAACCAAAAATTCACACGCAAAAAAAAGAATCTAGACATAAACCTTACACCCTTAGCAAGAATTAACACAAAATGCATCCTAAATGTAAATGTAAATCATAAGACTGTTCAAAAAATCTATTGAACCTTAGGTATGCTGATAACTTTTTAGATAAAACACCAAAATCAAGATCCATGAAAGAAATCATTGATAAGCTGGAGACCATTAAAATTAAAAACTTCAGCTCTATGAAAGACATTGACTGGGAATGAAAATGAGAAGATAAACCACAGACTGGGAGAAAATATTGGCAAAAGACACATCTGATAAAGGAGTGTTATCCAAAATACACAAAGAACTCCTAAAACTCAACTATAAGAAAATAAATATGATTAAAAAATGGGCAAAAGACCTGAACAGATACCTCACCAAAGAATATGTACAGATAGCAAATAGGGGTATGAAAAGATGTTTCACATCATATGTCATCAGGGAAATGCAAATTAAAAACAAAAATCAGTTATCGCTACATACCCATCAGCATGGCCAAAATCTGGAACACCAACACCACCAAATTCAGGCAAGGATGTGGAGCATTCATAGCTGATGGGAATACTACTTTGGAAGACAGTTTGGCAGTTTCCTACAAAAGTAAATATACATTTACCATAAGACCCAGCAATTATGTTTCTTGATATTTACCCAAAGCAGGTGGAAACATGTTTGCACACAAAACTGCAAACAGATGTTCAAAATGGCTTTATTCATAATTGCTAAAATGTGGAAGCAATCAAGATGTCCTTCAGTAGGTGAACAGATAAATAAGCTGTGGTACATCCAGACAGTGGAATATTATTCAGTGCTAAAAAGAAAGGAGCTATTAAGCCATGAAACAACATGGAGGAAATTTAAATACATATTACTAAGTAAAAGAAGCCAATCTGAAAGGGTACATACTGTAAGATTTCAACTATATAACATTCTGGAAAAGGTAAAACTATGGAGACAATACAAAGACCCGTAGTTGCCAGGTGTTACGGGGGAGGGAGGGATGAACAGGCAGAGCATCAGAGGATTTTTAGGTCAGTGAAACTATGCTGTATGATACTATAATAGTAGATATAGGCCAGTGTACATTTGTCCAAACCCATAGAATATGTAACGTCAAGAGCGAACCCTAATATAAACTGTGGGCCTTGGAAGATAGTGACATCTCACTGTAGATTCATCAATTATAACAAATGCGCTACTCTGGAGGGGAGGTTGATAGTGGGGGAGCCTGGAGTGGGAAACAGGGGGTATATGAGAATTCTCTACTTTCAGCTCAATTTTTCCTTGAACCTAAAACTGCTCTGAAAATAGTCTGTTAAAAAATTAAAAATAAAGAGCAGAGAAGGGAGAAAAAGAGCATAGAAAAAGCAAAACAAAGAGAAAGTAAAAAGTTAGATAATATTTAAAAATCCAAATGATCAAGAAATCAAAATAAATGTAAACATACTGAACTTATCAGTTAAGATAGGTAATGTAAGGATAGAATTAAAAAGGAAAATCAATGAAATGCTTAAAAGAGTCTCACTAAAATTTTAGGATAATAATAATAAATATTAAACATTCGAATGATTTAGGAATAGATATAAAATGTTAAATTACCAGGATGTGCAAAAAAGATAGGTTCAAATTGAAGATATCATGGTAGTTTTCTGCTCTCTGAACAAATTATCATAAACTTAGTTGCTTAAATAACACGAGTTTATCATCTCACAGGTTTTTAGGAGTCAGGAGTTTGGGTACTGCTTATCTGGGTTCTCTTTCAGGTCTTTATTAGACTTCAATTTGGGTGTCATCTGGGGCAGTGGTCTCACCTTTGTCTTGTGGTCTTCTGAGCTCCTGAGGTTCTTGGTAGAATTCATTTCTTTGTTGCTGTGGAATTTTTATGTCAGCCAGCTTTCTCAAAGACTGCAATAAAGAGAGAGGGTCTGCTGCTTCAAGTCTCTCACCTCTAGACTCTCTTCTAAAGGGCTTATCTGATTAGGTCAGGCCCACTGAGGAACTTTTTCCTTTTGATGAACTCAAAGTCAACTGACCAGGGATCTTGATTACTTCTTCAAAATACTTTCATCTTTGCCATATAGTATAACATATATTTTATAGGAGAATTTTACAAAAATTTCAAGGAACAAATCTTTTCAATCTTATGAAAACATTTCTGTGAATTTAACAATAGTTTATATTAGAAAATCTATTGATGTATATTGTCACATTAATCAATTTAAGGAGAAAACTCCTATGATCATTTCAAAATATATAATGAAATACCTGATATTAGGTAATATTTATTCAATTCAATGCAAGTGCAGTTTTTTCAAGACCTTGAAAAGTTGAATCTGTACTTTATATAAAAGTGCAAGGCTCCAGAATAGCTAAGCCACTCCTGAAGAAGAATAAGTTAAGTATATGTGTTGGGATAAAAGACATGTTTACTCTACCTGATATGAAGAATAAATTATAGAGTTACAGTGATTAAAACACTGTGGTTTGATGAAAGGATAAATTTATTCATGAAATAAATATGGAATCCAGATATCAATCCATGCACATTCAGAATTAGAAGTATGACCTAAGTAACATTACAATTCACTGAGGAATAGATAGATAAATGGAACTGAGACATTTTATTATTGTCATGAATATAGTAGATTGACTAGCTCAACAGCTGTCCTTATTAACTCCTGGTATACCTTTATGTACCACAGCATCTATAAAGCTAAATACCAAAGTTCATAAACTCTTTTGCATGTAGAGTCCTGATATGTTTCATTTTCTACCAATCAATTGACTGATATGAGATTTAAATTCAGAACCAAATGAAGTACAGAGAATATATTTGCATTCAAGGCATCCAATATGATGGTATGTCTGTGGACCAAACATTCCTGAGGCTACCATCTTATTTCTAGAGTGCAACTAAGGTGTACTATCATGGAGCCAACAGTTGTCACAGAAGCTTCTTGTTCTGTCACTTCCTGATTTTTGCAGAGGTAACTATTTCCTTAGTTAGCCATTCATACATTGGTTTGTTGAAAATCTTTCCTGGAAGGCCAACTTAGAGTTTATTCCTTCAACTCCCTCAAGATTTTTGAATGTACATAATTCACTGTATTACATATCTTTCTTCTTAACGTAGTATGTTATTGACAAAGAAATTCTGATTTATACAATTTTTTAAATGCAACCATATGTAGTTGGATCCCTACTTCCTGATATGCTAACTAAATTTCAGAGAGACAAAGACACATAAATTTGAAAGAAGAAATTTTATACACTTTAGAGGAAAATACAAGATAGAACCTTAACGTCGTCAGGATGCAGTTTTATTTAAAAAGAAAACTAAAGCACTAATCATAAGGGAAAACATTGATGAACTGATTACATTACAATTAAGAACTTCAGTCCACTAAAAAATCCAAAGCACCACAGAGTAAAACATAAGACAAACCTAGGAGAAAACCTAGGAGAAAATGTTTGAAAGACATATAAATAAAAAGGAAAAAAGTATCTAGATTACATATTAAAAAAAAGACAACCTGTTTGAAATGTGAGTAAAAGGCATTTTACAGAAGAGAAAACACAAAGTGGCCAATACACATGTGAAAAGATGCCTAACTCATTTAGCGATTAATAAAATGCTAATTAAAATCACAACAAGATACCATTTTACACAGAGCATATGGTCCAAACTTAACAAACTCTGATGATACTAATTGTTAGTAAGGGTATGAAACAAGAGAAACACTTAAATACTACTAGTAGCATAAAATGTTTGTTGGAAGGAAAGGCTACAAAGAGGAAATGAAAGAGAAAAATGTATCAAGAACCACATTGTGAGAATGGAGTGTATATGCAGTGGGAGTTCTGAAAACGAATTGGTCAAAGAAGGCTTATTAACAAGGGAAAACTGCATTCATGGATGGCTTCCAAACTGTACTATATCAGCATGCCTTCAGGTATTGAATGAAAAATGAAACCAGTTCCTATATTTTGTAAGGGTAATTAGAATTCAGGAACTTGAAAAGAGTAAAGTGAAGCTGAGCACAGATATTTTTACAATGTAGAATTCGGGAAAATGAAGCAAAAGAGATAATCATGCCTTGCAATCACATTGCCATCCTACAGGGTTAAAGAGAGGTGAGCTTCGAGCAGAAGGAGCTGGAGCCATCAGCATTCTGAAGTGTTCTGATAAGAGTTTGCATTAGGTGGAAGAGCCAGAGTGAGACTATGAGGGTTTGGATCCATTTACCAATGACTGGGGAGAAGGGTCAATTAGAGCAACCGAGTTGGCTGAAGCTATTTGTATCTTTCATGCCCTATTCTACGTCTACAAAGCCATCCTAGTGGATTAGGGAAGCAACAACTAGAACACGTTATAATTTTTGTGCTGAAATTAATAGTCCAGATAAAAATTACAGAAAAGTTTTTAGTTCCTTCATATGACCAAGGTAAAATAATATTCCAGACAGTATTAAAAACCACTGCTTTCTTCCTCTGAAATACAAATATGAAAGATAATAACAAACTCTCAAAGCATCACATTCAGTCAATTGAAAATAAAATAAAATGACTTTAACTTAGATTTTTCATTTAAAAAGCCACTTGCAAGTGTTGTTAGGCCCTGAGAACTAGAGAGCTGGAAGATTAGGCTGATAGGAGAAGTAAGTTATAGTCTCTCATCTAGTCTATTTCTTTCATTTGAGAGAGTAAGGGACCATCTGAGTCTTTACCTGACCTATATACACACAAGTGGTTTGTGTTCTCTTTCTCTCTCACTCTCTCTTACCTTCAGACAAATCATTTCTTTATGCTTCGTGACCAATACATTTGACAAGTTTTGTGCTGGTTGTTATCTTGATTCCTGAAGGAATCATTAAAGTTTGCCTAATCACCAAGAGAAAAGTAATTTCTTTAGACCAATAATTACCCCAAATTTTGATGAATTATAATTCTGTTCCTAGTGGCTATTCCTCTAATACCCATTGCAAAACTGCCTTCCTCGTCCCAGATAATTTCTTTTTATTCTGAAGTACATGCCTATGTCTAGGAACTCCCAGTATTGTTATTCCAGTAGACATATGTTCCTGCAAAGTGGGAGAAACCAGTCCCATCTTAACCTCTAAAACCACAAATTTAATATACATATAACAGAATATTTTCTGGGTGTACAAATTAACATTAATTACCAAATTTCAAATAAGAAAGCTCAAATATTTTGGATTTAGAAAAGAAATGCTGTGTTAGTTTAGGTTCCCTAGAAACAAAGCCAGAGACAGATTCACATGTTCTTCAAGATATACTTGAGAGGGAGGGAAGAAGGATAGGAAAAGGGAGGGAGGTCAATAATAATGTGGTCTCAGGTAAGGTCTAGTCGTGGGCAGATTCAAGGAGAAGGCAAGAGTACTTGGGATCACAAATCCCACCAGAGTGGGCCCTTGAAGCAAGAAGACCAGCCTTTTATGCCTCATGAATAACTCATTTTCTGCCCCCTGAGGTTCAAGGGATAACTTCGCAGGTGGTCTCTTCAAAGCTACTTCCTTCAGTTAAGCTGCATCCCTCAACCAGAATCAGGGCTGGCTTCATAAGGGTGTAACCTATGCAATCACAGAGGACCCTGCACACAGAAGGGCCCCACACTTGGTTCAATGCTCTCCTGCCCCTGTCTTGAAATTCTTAGTAATACTGTCTTTGACCTTGTGAACGCCAATGAAACAATGGAGTATGTGGTTGAGCAGAGGAATTGCATGCAATATGCCTGTCCACTATTTCTTGTTGGCCCAATTGCATATAGCATTCATTATGCCTCAGAAGTATAGAATTCCAGTGGAGGCATGACATGTGGATTCAGAGAGGGTCAACCAGAACTTGCCTTGAATGAAGAAAGGCAACTGTGTTCTTAAAAACATAAATGACAAGAAACTCTATTGTACCATTTTTTACTCCTGTTACCTCCCTGTGTTAGCCAACTATTACTCTGAAAATGACGAAAGAAGGAAGAGGAAAGAAAGGGACACCGAGAGTTCCCTTAATTTTCAGTTATTCTTTACTCATGAAAAAGGTAGAGCGTTGGTAGAAAGAGAGTGCATCAAGAAGCAAAATAAAAGAAGTGGAGTCCGTTTTGTGCATTTTCACTTTTCTGGTAAGAATGAAATACATATGCATGTATTAGTTATGAAATTTGAGTTGGATAATTTTGGTGATTTTACACATGACTTATATGCTCTAATATTTGCATTCAAAATTGGCATTGTACAATATAAAGATGAATGATAAAATTCATACAAATAGTATAAAATTTTAATTTTAAATACAAATAAAAGACTTCAGCACAAGTCAAGAGAAAATTGCGAAAAAAGAGAAAGCTTTATAGATTAGTTCCTTTAATGACACTTTTTCCTCCTCTTTGAACAAAGGGCTCCACATTTATATTTTTCATTGGCCCCTGCAAATTATGTAACCGGTCATGGCCAAAGCCAGTTTTCTGGACCAGGTTCCTGGTATATGAAATTAGCCACAGCATGCCTCCACACTCACAGCAGCTAGGGAGAAAAGGTATGGCAATTGATAAATGGCAATGGCATCTACTCCAGTCAGCTTGTTGCCTTACACAGATGAATCTCCTTGCTTCACATATTAAGTTCACTCCAAGAAGACATAGAATCTCAAAGGATGATGGTTGATCACAATTTTGGGGAAAACTTGAAAGAGAACAATTGGTGGGGCATACTACATTTCTTGATGCTACAGTTGGTTTAGAGGTTTTAACTGATATTCATCATCTCCCTCCCCATCTCTCATTTTTTATTGCATTCCCTTTCAGCTTGTTCTTCTTCTTGTCTAAGTGGCTAGCTTGGGTTGACTGAGACTTCCACTTTGAGGCATCAGAACAAAACTTGAAATACCATATAAACACTTTGTAGGAATCAGTAAAAGCAGCACTTAGACAGGACTGGGAAATGACCAGGGATGGAGTGGACTCAGTGGACCTGTTATAAAATAGACCTCCGCCAGAACTCCATTTATTGCCTGATTCTCATACACCGATCCTCTAAGAAGTGTACCATGATGATGTTATGATTCTGGCTTTGATGTAAATTCAGAGTCTGTATTCAAAATCCTTTGAAGATCTAGGTATTCTATTTTCCTCAGTGACTGATTACCTGAATAAATGGACATAAGTCCCTTTGGAGAACAGCCGGGGGGATCATTACTATACGTACTGGTCCTTCCTCAAAGGGACCCCAATCTCACTTTTAGTTAATGAATTCCATGTTGGGAAACTTGCTTAAGTCTGGAAGCTGGGAAAGGGATAGTGACTTTCCAAAGTGGCTGACTGAACTAAGCCTTCTACTCATCCATTCTTGAAAATCTTTATTTATACATATTAAGTACTACTCTTGTGGGCTGATATCTTCTCTCTAAGATGGGCGTGCCAGATGTAGCAAATAGAAACACAAGACACCAGTTAAATTTGAATTTCAGTTAAATAATGAAAATTATTTTAGTTTAAACATATCCCCTGTAATATTTGGGACCTATTTATAGTAAAAAATTAGGTATTGTTTATCTGAAATTTAACTTTAACTGCATGCCCTGTATGTTATCTGGCAATGCTTCCTTAGGAATCCCATAGTTCGTTATTCATTTTTCTAGATCCCCACCAGTCATATCACCCTGGCTGACATACAGAAATTCATGGCCACTCGGATGATTATGCCCACCTTACTTCTGATTATTCATTGTTTCCACCTGTCTTTTCCTGTTTTAGGAGTCAATGATCACAGTTATGGGCCAGAATCTTGTACTGTAAATTCCAGCCTACAGAGCTTCTCCATGTTACTGTTTTCCCTCTTGACGTATGCATGCTTTACTGACCCTAAGTCATGATGTTGAAATACACCAACTTTATTTCAAGTCAAGTGTCTTCTATGTCCATAGAAGAACTAGGCAACAAAATCAGAGAAAGAGGGAGAAAGTGAACCATTTAATTATATTTATGAATAACAACAGTATTAGTTATCTTATCAACTGAAAAATGCAAATGGACTTTTCTTATGTAAATATTTGTGAGTATTTTAAGAATTTCTTATGCTGATGTATTCTAGGTAATTGATAAACCAAAGGAATCATTAATTGGTCAAAGTAATAAGTATAACAGAGAACTGCAGAGCTGGGTGTTATCTTTGAGATTACCAAGACTCACTCTTGCATTTCCTAGTTGAGGAAATTTGAGGTCTAGAGAGGTTTATTGGCTGAATAAAACTTTCACAGCCAGAGAGTAACAAAATTAGGATTAGAGCTGAGGTCTTACCTCCAAGACAAGTTACTTGGGTAGATTACAAGATATAAATTCTAATTGAAGACACCTTTTCTATGATTCATGAGGTTTCTCTCTTCTCAAATTCTAATAAAATAAAAAATACATGAGCATAAATTCACTGTAGGAAAAGACAGAATGACAAATTGAAAGAAGAACTGAATTAGAGTCTTGACTCTGCCAAGTGACAATGAAAAAGACAGGCATATACAGGTTCTAAGCCTTAGTTCTCTTACCTATGCAACCAAAGCAAAATGTTTTCCCTGTGGGTGACCCCAAACAGTCCAGTGAAATAGCTGTGAAAATACTTTGCAAACTATGAAGCCAGTTCTAGAATTGTAAAGAAATTATGAGAAATGGTATACTGGGACTTGGCACCCATGCTGTTTAGGCATCTTCACTTTAGTTTTTATCTGCCTTAACTCAATATACTGTGATTTTTTATTATACAAATTACAAATAAAAAACAAATTTACAATAAGAAAACAAAACCCAGTTTAAAAAATCAGGCAAAGGCCTTAACAGGCCTCATCAAAGAAGATATACAGAAGGCGAAGTAGTATATGAAAAGATGTTCCACAACATATGTCACCAGGGAAATGCAAGTTCAAACAACAATGAGATACCACTACATACCAATTAGAATGGCCGAAATCTAGAATGCTGACAGCACAAAATGCTGGTGAGGATGTGGAGCAACAGGAGCACTAATAAATTGCCCGTGAGGATTCAAAATCGTACAGCCAATTTGGAAGACAGTTTGGCGGCTTCTTACAAAACTAAACATACTCTCACCATACAGTCTGGCAATCACACTCCTTGATATTTTCCAAATGAGTTGAAAACTTATGTCTACACAAAAACCTGCATACAGATGTTTATAGCAGCTTTCTTCATAACTGCCAAAACTTGGAAGCAACCAAGATGTCCTTTAGTGGGTGAATGGATCGATAAAATGTGGTATACCCAAACAATGGAATATTATTCAGCACTAAAACAAAATGAGCTATCAGGCCATGAAAAGACATGGAGGAAGCTTAAATGCATGCTACTCAGTGAAAGAGCCAATGTGAAAAGGCTTTCTGCATACTGTCTGATTTCAACTATAAGAATTCGGAAAAGGCAAAACTATACAGTAAAAAAATCAATGGTTGTCATGGGTGGGAGAGAGAGGGAGAGAGGAATAAGGGAGCATAGATGATTTTTATGGCAGTGAAAATATTCCGTATGATGTTATGATGGTAGGTATATATCACATAGATTTTTCCAACCCTGTAGAATGTACAACACGAATAGTGAACCCTAAGGTAAACTATGGAATTTGAGTGGTTATGATGTGTCAATGTGAGTTCATCTGTGGTAAAAAATGTTCTGTTCTGGTGAGTCATGTTCATAACAGGGAAATTATGCATGTGTGTGGGCAGGAGATATATGGGAAATATCTATACCTGTGTCTTAATTTTGTTGTAAACCTGAAACTGCTCTAAAAAATTCTTAAAAATTCTTAAATCATATCGTATTTCTACAAATGACTATTGAATAGAATCCAAAATAAAACTTAAATGAGTTTTCAAGAGCAGTATCTACAGTGCTCTCTCTAACTCTCTTCAGTGGCTTTTTCAAATCTTATTCTCTCTCCTCCTTCCAATCCCTCTCAGGAAATGACCTCAATTTGTAATTCATTGAATAAAGGTAATGCACAAGATGGACCCCCCAAGTTATGTCAAAGTTTCTTTGCATTTCTATCTACCCTTTCCTCTATCTCTTTGGTTACAATAGAAAAGATGTCTTTCCTCTTTTCTAAGATTCATCTCCCTATCTGTGCTTCAGATTATATCTCTCTCCTCTCCTACAAAGTCATTCTTCTAAAAAAGGTGTGTATACTCACTGTCTCAACTTCTCCAATGCCCGTTTATACCTCAACTCGCTTCAATCTAGCTACAGAGTCTATAACTACACTAAGTAACTCTGTCCATTGTCACCAATCCTTGCTGATAACCCACAGATAATCATCAGTCCTTATTTAACCTGACCTTCCCATTAATTACTTAATTTTCTTAGAAAATTTTCTTCCTTTTTTTTTCTAAGGAAGATTTTCCCTGAGCTAACATCCATGCCAATCTTCTTCTATTTTTTGGTATGTGGACCACCAGTACAGAATAGCCACTAAGAGAGTGGTGTAGCTCTGAACCTGGGAACTGAACTCCGGGCAGCCAAAGTGGAGCGCACTGAACTTAACCATTAGGCAACCAGGGATGGCCCTCTTCCTTTCTTTTTAATCTATCTTTTTAAATACCTTATCATCCAAGCTTATGTCTTAACCTTTTTTCACTTTTCTCCTGCTTTATAGGCTATATAACCCTCCTCCATTGTTTCAAGTGCCATCTGTATGTTGTCAATGTTTCCCAAACCTGGATCTCCATCCCTGAACTGATTGAATGTTCAAATGGGATCCAAATATTGGTTATATGTTGAATATCTTTATTTGACTCTGCTTCTTGCACTTCCGACTCAGCATTTCCAAAAATGAATGCTTCATCTTCAGTTTCAAACCTATTCTTCTGTTCTGTTTCCTATCGTGAAGAATGACGCAAATTGCCGCCCAGTTACCAAAGACAGAAGTCTCCATATTATCTCTTACTCCTTCCTTTCCCATTTTCCCCATATCCATTCAATCACAAATTCCCTGGATGTTACATCCAAATACATTTTATTTCTAATCACTTCTTTCTATCCACATTGCAACTACCAATAATTTACATCAAATTATTTCTCACCTGGATAATTGCAACAACTTCCTAACTCCTTACTTTCTTCCCTCAACTTCACTCTCTTCTATCAAGCTGAATTATATTTCTAACATGGAAAAGTGATAATATTTTTCTTAAAATCCAAAATTTATCAATGACTTCTCATAGCTTTATGTGTAATTTTTAAAAACTTCTTAATAAGTCCTGCAAGATTCCTCATCAATGGGCTGCTGAGAATATCTCCAGCAATAGTGAACTTTTTCACTTCCACAAAGGTACATATTCTCCTTGACTCTAGACTTTTAATTTTCCTCAAATGCCCTTCATAAATCCTCTTGGCCCATGCCTATTGCCAGCTGACTAATTCTAGTTCTTCACCCAAGGTAGAGATATACTAGAAAGAATGTCTTTCCTGATTTTAGAAATCTTTCCCAAAGTGCTCTCTGGAGCGAACTGTATTGCCCTCCCTATGGCACTTCTTATATTGTCCTTTATTCACCTGTGTGATTGTCCATATTCACTATTAGAATGTTGGTAGGATGCATATCTGTCTCATTTACCATTTTTTGGAAACAATTCTAGCAAGTAGAAGGTAATAAATAAACATTTGTGGAACACAAAAGGTATATATGAGGAGAAAATAGAACTATCAAATTTCCAAGGTTATTAGCAAAACAAAGGGGAACTGAAAAAGAACAATTTAGTTATTATCAAAGACCCACGCAGAAAGATATGTGTCTGATTTAAGCTAAAATTTTCAGTTTCAGTTGAAAGACATGTAGAACCAATCTAAATTAAGTTTAGTGTTGCTCATGAGCCTTTGGAATTACAGATAAAATAACATGAGCACTGGTTTCTTGCTACCTACTCCTTCTCAGAATCCCATAGAAATAACCAATAAAAAAGAAAAAAATAGAGGAAATTCTCCATTCCTCCAAATAAGCTAAAATTACACAGTCTATGTTGAATAAATCATTGCAGAGAGTGCTGCTATATTGGCACTCTCATAACCTGGGAAGAAGGAATATTAGTACAAATGTCAAGGCCATAAAAATGTTCATATTTTTTGACACAACCATTCCAAATCTAAGAAGATATATTAAAAATACTAAGAAGGTTATGTGCAAAGATTTACATATAAAGAAATTCTGTCTTACATAAGATTTTCTCACAGCTAACCCTAAATCTGAGAATTCTTCTGCAAGTGATTAATTGAGAAAGTGCTCCCAGGAAAAACCAGTAAGGAAGTGGATTCATAGGACAGGGAAGGGGAAATGGACCAAGTAAGTCAAGATTTCAGGCAACACACAAGCTTTAAACTAACCCCACAAGGTTGTTCTAGACTAGAACCTAGAGTATGAATAAAGCTTGTCTTATTTTGATGGAAGGGAACTGGGCTTTTATACTCTAGCACCCTGTACTGTGTGAGGGCATAATCTACTAGACCCATTCTCCTTTCTGCTTGCAGGCAAACGTTCATACATCTTATGGGAAATCTTTCAAGATTTTACGGTAGTGAGCCATTAAAAGCAAAGGAAAAGAAGTTCTGGAAGGGGGCAATGGACTTACAAAAATAACATATGACATGTGAGGGGATCTACATGGAATATGTACAGTGACTGAATATAAACATTGACTGCACTATTTTTAATCATAATGAAATCGAAGAAATGTAAGTGAATAACAGTAAATTAATGGTTATATAAAACAGACATGCAATGAATTGCTAAGCAGTCTTTTAAATTACATTTCTGCTTTTAATAACATTTAATGACATGGAACGCTTATTTACTTTTATAAATGGGAAGAGAAAGAGGTTATAAAGAAAAACCTTATATACAGTATGCTCTCCAAATGTTTAAATAATAACACGTCTGTGTATTATGTGTGTGTGTGTAATATGTATAATGCAAACACACATGCACCATCTCTGTCTTACAACAGCCTACATTTTAAAGTACAAAATTTAAAGAAAGCTCCAAAATCAGAAAATAAGAATGCAATATAAATTATGGCTCTTATAATAAAATAACACATTATCAACCTATCTATATGAAGACCTTGGTTGCCCCAAGTAAATATAGTCAATAGAAGGCCAGATAGCAAACACTGACGCACATAGGCTCTGGAGCCAGAGTGCTTGGTTCAAATCTCTGTTCTGCCACTTAGTACCTGTGGGTCTATGAGCAAGTTACTTCACCTTTGTGAGCCTCAGCTTTCTTATCAGTAGAATAGGGGTAATGATGGTACTCATTTCAGAACATTGTTGTGAGAATTAAATGAGCTCCATAGGACAATTATTGGAACAGTGGTTGGCAGACAGAAAGCACTCAAGAGATGAGAGAAATTATTATTAACACATAAGTAATATCTAGTATTTTACTGTATATTTATTTGATCATAAGAAAAAGAAACACTTCTTTCACAGCGAGACAAGCAGTAAAAAAAGCAGATAAAAGTGGCTTTATGAAGTTTGAATATTTTTAGGTAATAATTAGAAAAATACAGAATTCTTGCCTCTGGTCAGTGGTAATATGGAAAGGCTTCCCCAAAGTAATGAGTTTTGTGGAAACAAGGTCCTTAAAAGAAATGTGAAAGGAGAACATTTATGTGGGTGAGAAGTGTAGTAATTTAATGTTCTGTGGTAAAATGTCAAGTATTTGGCTGGGAACAGCAGTTGTAAAAATCTATAGCCAGAAAATAGAAAAAGACTTCTATAAAAAAACAGATAATCCTGTTGAAAATTGTCTAACAAGAGATTCTGATCCAATTGGTATGGGTTCACCGTCAGGTAAAAGTGTGCATTAGGGAATTGACGAGTGATTCAGTGATGGAAAAAAGTTCCAATTTTTAATTTGCATGTGACCCCACACTTTTGAATACTAGCTAATGAATAATTTGTAGAGATGGATTCTTAATCCCTTATGTGCTTTCTCTTCTTTGTCATAGTTGGTGCCTGTAGCCCTGACTAGATCTCCAACCTAATAGTCCAGTTTTCTCCTTCGACTTCTTATGTAAAATTACATAAGATCTCACATCTTACTCTAGTTAAATAGAAAACATCAAGCACACTTAAGTGAACGTACTACCTTTGTAGCACTCAAGTGAACATTATAATACATACGTCCTTAGCAATTATATTTAAAAGCTCATGCCAGAATTTTCCTTAGAGAGTTCTTAAATAACACTGATAGAATTTAAACCTACAACTAGCTTGATCCAAAAGGTGAAACAGAATCCTGCCATTAGAAACACTGACAAACAATAAATGGAAATAAATCAATATGATAGAGTGAGAAGAACCTTGATTTGGGATTGAGGGTAAATGATAGCTGTGTTTGCAGTTTACAATGTGCATAATCAATATCACCTCACAGTCTCATACTGATATGTGAGGATTTTGATCTAGATGAACTTGTTTTCCTTCCATTCTCTATTTTATAATATTTATCTAACATAATTTTTCTGGTTTATCTGTTTTTGTTATAGAACTGTAAGTTCCAAGTGGTTAAAACCATGTCTTAGTTACATTGGAATGTCAGAAGTGTGATAAACCCTCAATAAATATTTGTTTAATAAATTAATTATGTCCAGGAATATGACAAGTTAGGTATTCAGACAAGACATACCCTCCAGCTGAAAATAACCAAAAACATTGAAAAATAAATAAAGCCTTCTTGTGAAAATACCTGAAAGATAGAAAGATGGTAAAGAAATACCTTGTTAATTAAAGCCATTCTGATGGTTATAAGGTGATGTCTTATTGTAGTTTTTGCATTTCCCTAATAATTAGTAATGTTGAACATCTTTTCACGTGCCTGGTGACCACATGTATATCTTCTTTGGAAAACTACAACGAGATATAACCTTACAACACGTAAGAATGGCTATAATTAACAAGACAAGAAATAATAAAGGTTCGATAGGATACAGAGAAACAGGAAATTTCATATACTGCTGGTAGGAATGCAAACTGGTGCAACCACTATGGAAAATCATATGGAGCCTTCTCAAAAAATTGAAAATAAAAATACCATAGAATCAAGCTATCTCAGTACTAGGTATCTATCCAAAGAACATGAAATCAACAATTCAAAGGGATTTATGCATCCCTATGTTCATTCCAGCATTTTTAACAATGGCCAAAATGTGGAAGCAAGCCAAGTGCCCATCAATGGATGAATGGATAAAAAAGATGCGGTAGGGGCCGGCCCCATGGCTGAGTGGTTAAGAGCACATGCTCCACTTTGGCGGCCAAGGGTTTCACCAGTTCAGATCCTGGCCGCAGACATGGCACCGCTCATCACGCCATGCTTAGGCAGCATCCCACATAGCACAACCAGAGGGACCTCCAGCTAGAATCTACAACTATGTACTGGGGGGCTTTGGGGAAAAGAATAAAGAAGAAACATAAAAAATAACAACAAAAAAAGAAGATTGGCAACAGTTGTTAGCTCAGGTGCCAATCTTTAAAAAAAAAAGCCAACCTTTAAAAACAAAAAGATATGCTATATATATATACAATGGAATACTACTCACTCATAAAAAATATGAAACATTGCCTTTTGTGACAACATGGATGAACCTTGAGAGTATTATACCAAGGAAAATAAGTCAGACAAAGAAAAACAAACACTATGTGATTTCACTCATACATGGAAGATAAACAAACACACAGATAAAGAGAATAGATTAGTTGTTACCAGAGGGGAAAGGAGTTGGGGTAGGGTGAAAGGGGTAAAGGGGCACATACGTATGATAATGGATAAAACTAGACTGTTGGTGGTGAACACAATGCAGTCTACACAGAAACTAATATATAATAATGCACACCTGAAATTTACACAATTTTATAAGCCCATATGACTTCAATAAAATACTTTTTTTAAAAAAAGGAAATATCAGGCCAAATTTGAATGAAGGCTGGAATGCAGAGATATAAGTTTAACACTAAAGGCACTTTTGCCCAAAGGGCATCTGCAAAATTGTGAAAATTTGAGCTCTGATTTTCAAAGATGCTTTGGTCATATGGAGAAAAAGAGAAAGCCAAGCCTTGCCCAAGTTGGAGAGTAACATTTCAAACACTCCCTTCATAAAATTCAGAACCCAAAGTCAGTACCCTTAGTTTAATTGTGAGTCACAAATAAATACGTGCTATCTGCATGGCAGAATAATAGAAAAAAGTTTCGTTGACACTAAATATGAAATGGGGGAAAAATTTGGATAAATTACATAATATTATATAATTCAAATAAATATAAGAATTAGTGAACTGACAGATAAATCAGATGAAAGTATCCCCAATATAGGAATAATGACTTTGAAAATAAAATATAGTTACTAACACATATATTAGTTTTCTCTTGTTACCATGACAAATTACCACAAATTCAGCAGCCTACACAACACAAATTGATTATCTTTCAATTCTGTATGTTGAAAGTCCAGGACAGGTATTACTGGATTAAAATCAAGGTATAGGCAGGCTGCATTCACTTCTGTAGGTTGTAAAGGAGAATCTATTTCCTGCTCATTTGGGTTTTTGGAAGAATTCAGTTCCTCATTGTTTTGGAACTAAGTTCCCTGTTTTCTTGATGGCTGTAAACTGAAGGTTATTCACATCTGCTAGAGGCTGCTATAATCCTTGGTTTGTGATCCCCTTCCTATATCTTCAAAGCCAGCAACTGCGGGTCAAGGCCTTCTCAAGTTACATTTCTTTGACACATTCCTTATTTTGTCATCTTCCAGTTTTAAGGGCTTATTTAAATTGAGCCCACTCTGATAATCCAGGGTAATCTTCCCATCTCAAGACCTTAAACTTAATCACTCTGCAAGGTTTCTTTTGCCATGAGAGATAACATATTCACAGGTTCTAGAGATTAGGATATGAGCATCTTTGAATGACCATTATTCTATTTCTTGAAACGTACAAACAAATATAGAAGTATACAGTCAACATAACCTGAATTCATTAAAAAGAAGAAAGAATATAAAACAGAACATATGTAAAAGATATAATGGCTTGGAATTTATCCAAAATGATGAAATCCACTAATCCACAGGAAGCACTAGGAACCGGAAGCAAGGTAAACAAATAGAAATTTTCATACACCCACATGCAGGATACTAAAGCAAGGAGAAAGATTTTTTGCTGGGTTGGTTTAAAGGAGCCATAGAAAAAAATTCTTATTACCTTCAAATCAGTAATCTTTTACAAGGACAATTGACATGTAAATGCAAATAACGGAGTTGAAGAGTTAGTGGACATATATCTTCAGTATGCTGAGAGGCAATTACCACTGACCTAGATTTATATACACAATTAATGCATTGAAGAAGTTTTTATGTACACAGTCATTTTAACTATACAGAATGTATATATACAGCACCCCTCTCCTCCCAAAAAACCATACCGTTCCATAAAGAAATCTCCAGGTCAAGATGGCTTCACTGGTAAATTATATCCAATATTTAAGGAATAATATCAATAATACCAGTCTTACATCAACTCTATCAGAAAATACAGGAAGAGGAAGTAGTTCTCAACTTGGTTTGGGGGGTTTGCATAGCCATGATACTAAAATCTGACATCTATCCTACAACAAAAGAAAAATACAAATCAATATCACTCATACACAAGGATGCAAAGATTCTTTTAAAAGTGTCAGCAAATTGAGTCCAGCAATGTGTAATAAGAAAAATGCATCATGACCAATTGATGTGTGTCACAAGAATGCATTTATAAATTTATCAATGTTACAAAACTTATAAAGAAGAAAATTAATATATCATTTTCATAGGTGCTGAAAATAATTTGACATTTAGTATATATATTTATGTGTATGATTGTGAACTCTTAGCAAACTATGAATAGAAGGGAACTTCCTCAATTTGATAAAGGGCATTTATGAAAAAAGTCCATGGCTAACAGCAAAACTAATGGTAAAATATTGAACTCTTCCCATAAGCTAGGGATTATGGCAAAGACATTCTCAGCAAACTACTTGTATCTAACATTGTATTAGAGATTCCAGCCAGAGGTCTAGAGAAAGCAAATGAAACAAGAATCATAAATCTTGTAAAAGAAGAAGTAAAATGCCTTTATCAAGAGATAACAAGATTGTGAATAAAAAAATTCAAAGTAGTCTACAAGCAATTACTGGAGCTAAAAAGTGCAATATTGCGAAATAAAAAAATATAGAAAAAATCAATTATATTTCTATAGACTAGCAACAAACAATAGGAAACTAAAGACATAAAAGCTATCATTTATAATAGTATAAAAAAGTTCTTGAGAATCAATTTTAAAAATATGCATAAGACCTATATAGTGAAAATTACACAATATTTTTGGTATAAATTAAAGAACTAAATCAATAGAGAGTTAATACATGTTCATGGATTGAAAGACAATATTGTTAAGAGCTTGGTTCTCTCTAAAGTTATTCAATGTATCCTACTCAAAACTTTCATCAGGCTTTTATAAGGATTTGAAAAAGTGACTTTAAAATTTACATGGAAGGGTTGGCCCTGTGGCTGAGTGGTTAAGTTCATGGGCTCTGCTTATGGCGGCCCATGGTTTCACCAGTTCAGATCCTGGTCACGGACATGGCACCTCTCATCAGGAAATGCTGAGGTGGCGTCCTATATAGCACAGCCACAGGAACCTGAAACTAGATTATACAACTAAGTACTGGGGGTCGTTGGGGAGAAGAATTTTAAAAAAGAAAAAAAGATTGGCAACAGATGTTAGCTCAGGTGCCAATCTAAGGGAAAAAACTTTTACATGGAAATACAAAGGGTTTCTTGAGCCCATATCCTTCATTCAGTAATCCAGGAAGCAATGATCTTTTCACCCTCACTTCAAAATAGGTGGGCTCTTCCATAATAGTGACAGGAAAGAGAGATCGTTTGCCTGTGAATACATGCTTCAGCCTGGAAGTCATATTGATTATACTTACAGTCCTTTTGCCAAAACTGTCCTATGGTTCTACTTATTTTCAAAGAGTCAAGGCAATATAACATTCTCCTATAACACTCTTATGTCTGAAAATAGAGGAAAACTTAAATTGATGAACACTAAAAATTTAGCATTGTGACCTTGAGAAAAGCACGCACATATGTACAGAATGACATAAACATAAATATCCATAGCATCATTATTCATAATAACCCCAAACCTAAAATTACCCAAATACCATCACTATTAAAGAGTGAAAATGAATTGAGGGGTGTCATTAGGGATGATGGAGTGAGGACTTACAAAAATTTGCTTTCCATAAAAGTAACAAGACCACTGACAAAAAAATTGTAAAAGTCTACGTTTTCAGTACTCTTGAAATTACCCAAAGGCTAGCAACAATCCAAGGAGATATTCAAGAAAGATGCTGCAAGCCAGCTCTGATGGATGGCCTAGTGGTTAAAGTTTGGGGCACTCTGCTGTGGCAGCCCAGGTTTGGTTTCTGCACACAGAATCACACCACTCAATCTGTTAGTGGCCATGATGTGGTGGTGGCTCACACAGAAGAACTAGAAGGACTTACAACTAAAATGTACAACAATATACTGGCACTTTGAGGAAGAAAATAAAGAAAAGAAAAAAGGACGAATGTCAGTAAAATCTGAGTGATCTTTGTGGTGTATTGACTCGCCCCATTCTTATTCCTTTACTCTTAGTTTCATGGTAGCTGCAAAAACTAATTTCCCTGCAAACATAGTGAAAAGCCTAGCAGCCACTGGAGGGAACATACTGGAATTGGAGCTCCCAAAAACAGCATTTTCAGAAAATTGCCATTATTTGATCTGTCTGGCAGTTCCATGAAAAACCCCATTTGCAGGGGTTGTCTTTACTTGACCTGACTTAAATCTCACTCTGTCCAAGTAGCCTTTTCCCAAGGAGAGTTTGTCAAAAATAATCAACTGCAACTGTTTAAATCACAGTCGCCTAAGGCAGTAGTAACAGTTGGGCAAACAAGAAGCTGACCAAAAGCACTTAAAAGGAAAAGCTAGAAATGACATGTCCATTGGAAGCTTTGGATTTCTCTGATGTATTCCTGGGAACCTAGACGCCATGCATATGTGTAAGGTTCTGCTTATGTTTGGGGCTGTGCACATGCCTCAGAAACACCTGAGAAGGCCTCTACCTGATCTTAAGGCTCTGCACAAACAAAAGGTAAAGGCTAAGACAAAGTTGTAAGCTGCCTGCCTGAGCATTGAAGGTATTCTCCAGCACACACACACAGAGCCCCTTGCCAAAGATTGGGAGACTTATTGGTTCCCAAGATTTAAGAAAATCTCTGTCTACTCATTAGCTGACCACTAAGCTAACAGAACAGTTACTTCAGTAGCCACCACAATAGAATTTGCATAATATGTTCACAAAAGTCACTAAACAAACAAAGATCAAAAACAACAATAGCATCAACAAAAGGTAACAACAAACACTGGGAAAGAGGGATATAATTTCTAGAATTGCCACATTGTCATATTATATTGTTTAAATATTCAATATTCAACAAAATAAGATATACAAAAAATAAGAAAATATGGTCCATAGAGAGGGGGAAAAAGTCAGTGGAACCTGTCCCTGTGAAAGTCCATACTTTGAACTACTAGACAAAAACATTAAATCAGCTATTTTAAATATGCTCAAGTAACTACAAGAAACCACATCTAAAAAGCTCAAGGAAATTTTCAAAACAAAATCTCACCAAGTAGAGATATCAATAAATATATAGAAATTATTAAAAGAAACTACATAAAATTTTGAAGTTAAAATCCAAAATAGGTGAGATTTATAAATCACTAGAGGGTTTTAATAGCATATTTGAGCTGGCAGAATAAAGAATCAGTGACATGGAAGATAGATCAATTGAGAATATTCAGTCTGAGAAACATGAAAAAACATGAATAGAGGGGCTGGCCCCGTGGCCGAGTAGTTAAGTTCGCGCGCTCCGCTGCAGGTGGCCCAGTGTTTCGTTGGTTCGAATCCTGGGCGCGGACATGGCACTGCTCATCAGACCACGCTGAGGCAGCGTCCCACATGCCACAACTAGAAGGACCCACAACGAAATATACAACTATGTACCGGGGGGCTTTGGGGAGAAAAAGAAGAAAAATAAAATCTTTAAAAAAAAAAAAACATGAATAGAGCCAAAGAGACCTGTGGGTCACCATCAAGCATATAAATATATGCATAATGAAAGTTCCAGAAGGAGACAAGAGAAAGAAAAAGACAGAAAGATTATTTTTAAAAATAATGGTGAAAATGTTTCTAATTTTGATGAGAAACATCAAAGAATTCAACAAATTCCAAGTAAAAAAAATTGAAAAATACCCACACCTAAAAATCATAGTCTAACTATTGAAAGACAAAGAGAATCTTGAAAACAGCAAAGGACGAGTGACTCACCATGTATAAGGGACTCAGTAAGATGAACAGCTGACTTCATTGGAATCCAAAGGAGGCCAGAAAGCAGTGAGATGACATATTTAGGGTGCAGAAAGAAAAAGACTGTTAACTAAGAATTCTACATTGAACAAAACTGTCTTTCAAAAATGAAGAACTTAAGAAATTCCCAGATGAACACAATGTGTCCTAGCAGATGTTTCCTAGAAGAAATAATAAATGTAGTCTTTCAGACAGAAATGAGAAGACGCTAGACAGTGGCTCAAACACAACTGAACAAACAAAGAGCCCTGGTAAAGATCCTACATAGCTAAATATAAAAGATAGTATAAATGAATTTATTATTTGTAACTCTTTTTCCCCTGTCTAATTTAAAAAACAACTGCAAAACAACCAATGTAAATCTGTGTTGACAGGTATATAATGTATAAATATGCAATTTTCATGATAATAGCACAAAGTGGAGGAGGGAATAGAACTATATAGGAGAAAAGGATTGGGATATTATTGAAATTAACTTCGTATTAATCCAAAGTAGATTGTTTTAGTTAAGTTGTTAAGTAAACCACTTGGAAAATACCAGAGAAAACATCAAGAAAATAATTAAAAAAATATATAGTAAAAGAAATGACAAGTGAATTAAAATGATATGCAGGAAAATATCTTTTTAACAAAAAATAAGGCAGTATTGGAGGAACAGAGGAATCAAAAAGATGTAAGATATGTATAAAACATAACAAAATGGCATATGTAAATTACACCTTATTGGTAACTACATTAAATGTAAATGGATTTAACATATGAATAAAAAGAGAGATTGGAAGAATGTATAAAAAAGTCAAATTCAACTATATGTTGTCTACAAGAGATATACTTTGTATTCCATGATACAAATAAGTTGAAAGTAAATGATACAAATAGGTTGAAAGCAAAAGAATGGAAAAAGATATACAATGTGCACAGTAAGCAAGTAAAGCTGGAATGTCTATACTAATATCAGACAAATAGACTTCAAGACAAAAACTGTCACTAAATACAAAGTAGAACATTTTACAGTGATAAAAGGGTCAAACCACCAAGAAGGCACAAGAATTATAAAGATGTACACCTAACAATAAAGCCCCAAAATTCATGAGGTAAAGGCTGATGGAATTCGTGAGAAGAATATATAATTCAACATAATAGTAAGAGACTTCCATACCCTACTCTCAATAATGGAGAAAACAACTAGAGAAAAGATCAACATGGAAATAGAAGACTTGAATAACACTATGAACTACCTAGACCTAACAGACATCTATAGAACACTCCACCTAGTAAGAGCAGAACATTCTTCTCAAGTTTGCATGGGCATCCTTCAGGAATAGCAATATCTTAAGCTAGAAAAAAAGCCACCCTAAATTTAAAAAGATTGAGATGGTACAAACTATGTTCGCTGACCCAGATGGCAGGAAATTAAAAATTAATAACAAAAATAAATTTGGGAAATTTATAAATATGTAGGAATTAAACAGTACTCTCCTAAATAACAAATTGGTCAAAAAAATCACAATGGAAATTTTAAAATATTTTGCAGTGAATAAAAGGAAGAAACAACATACAAAACTTATGGGATATAGCTAAAATAGTGCTTAGAGGGAAATTTATAGTTGAAAAAACATGTATTCAAAAAAAAAAGAAAGATCTCAAATCAATAACCTACCTTTCCATCTTAGAAAACTATAAGAGCAAACTAAATGCAAATAAGCAGAAGAAAGTAAATAACAAAGATTAGAGAGAAAATAAATTTAAAAAAAGAAAACTAATACAAAAAATCAACAAACACTACAGTTAGTTCTTTGGAAAAAATTTGACTTTAGCTAGAGCAACCAAGAGAAAAAGAGAGAGGATTTGAAATTGCTAATATCAGGAATGAAAGAAAGTACATTATTACAGAATTTAAAGAATTAAAAATTAGTATAAGCTTATACTAACCAGCTCTGGTTGTCTGGTGGTTAAGATTTAGCCATCTCACTGCCTCAGCCCTGGCTCATTTCCTGGTCAGAGAACTACACCACCCATCTGTTGGTTGTCATACTGTGCTGGCTGCATGTTACTGAAAGTCATGCCACCAGTATTTCAAATACCAGCAGGGTCACCCATGGTGGTGAGATTTTAGTGGAGCTTCCAAACCAAGACAGACAAGGAAGAAGGACCTGGCCACCCACTTCTGAAAAAATCAGCCATGAAAACCCTGTAAATAGCAGGGGAACATTGTCTGATACAGAACTAGAAGGTGAAAAGATGGCACAAAAAGACCAGGCAGTGTTTCTCTCTGCTATACACAGGGTGACTAGGAGCTGGAATTGACTTGATGGCACTAAGAACAAATAAGGTTATACAATGAACAATGGTATGGCAACAAAATAAATAACTTACATGAAATGGACAAATTCCTACAAAGATGCAAAGTACAGAATGTAACTCAGGAGAAATAGGAAATCTAATTAGAGTTGTAAGAAGTAAAAAGATTAAACTAGTAATTAAAAATATAAATAAGCATTTCCCAAAGGAAGCCCAGGCCCAGATGATTTCACTGGCAAATTCTACCAAATGTTTAAAGGAGAATTAATACCAAATCTTCATAAAATTTTCCAGATAATAGAAGAAAAAGGAACTCTTCTCAATTCATTCTATAAGGCCAGTATTACCCTGCTAAATCCACATAAAGACACCACAAGGAAAAAAAAGTACAGAACAATATCACTAATGAATATAGACACAAATATCCTAAATAAAATAGTAGCAAACTGAATCTAATCTTATATAAAAAATAGTATAACCATAATCAAGTGGGATTTATTCCAGGAGTGCAAGGTTAGTTCAACAACGAAAAAATCATTGTAGCACAATATATAAATGGCATAAATGGCAAAAAAAAAAAAAAATTGTCATCTCAGTAGACACAAAACTCAACAAATGAAAAGTGCAATGGAATTTCTTCAACTTGATAAAAGGAAGATGCAAAAAAATCTAACACTGAGATTATACTTGATGGTAAAAGACTGAACACTTTCCTCCTAAGATCTGGAATAAGACAACAATGTCCATTCTCAGTACATCTGTTTAATGCTAAACTGGAGGCTCTAGCCAAGACAATTAAGCAATAAAAAGAATTTAAAAACATCCAGATGAAAAGGAAGAGGTAAAACTACAGCTGTTTGTAGATGACATGATCTTGTATAAAGAAAATCCTTAAAGAGACTTCAGAAAATTAGATCTAATAAACAAGTTCATCAATGTTGTAAGATTCAAAATCACTATAAAAAGTGAATTGTATTTCTATCCACTAGCAATGAGTGGCATGAAAATGAAATTAAGCAAACAATTCTACTTACAATAGCATCAAAAAATAAAGTATTTAAGATTAAATTTAACAAAAGAAGTGTAAGAGTTGTACACTGAAAACTACAAAATATTGTTAAAAGAAATTAAAGAAAACTAAATAAATAGAAAGCCATTCTACGTTCCTGGATTTAAAATTTGATGTTGATCAACAGATTCAATGTGATACATACGAAAACCCCAACTGCATTTTTTTTGGCAGAAATTGACAAGCTGATCCTAAAATTTAGATGTAAATGCAAGCAGCCCAAAAAGTCAAAACAATCCTTAAAAAAAAGAACAAAGGATTTTAGAACTTGCACAAAGCTATAGTAATCTAGACTATGTAGTACTGCCATGAGAATGGGCAGAACTGAGAGTTCAAATATAAACTCTTACCTTTGTGGTCAATTATTTTTCAGTAAGGATCCCAGATCATTCAGTGGGGAAACAACAGTCTTTTCAACAAATCATTCTGGGAGAACTGGATATCTACATTAAAAAAAAATGAATGTGAACACATACCCCAAACCCCATGCAAAAATTAACTCAAAATTGATCTTATTTCTAAATATAATGGTTAAAACTATAAAACCTTATAAGATAAAGTAGGCATAACCCTTCATGACCATGGTTTAGGCAATGACTTTTTGGATATGACACAAAAAACAAAACCAACAAAATTAAAAAAATAGATAAAGTGAACTGCATCAAAAGTATAAAATTTTGTGCTTCAAAAGATGCTATCAAAAAAATGAAAAAACTCACAGAATTGGAGAATGTATTTGCAAATCCTGTATTGGAAAATATACTAGTATAGAGAATATATAGAGAACACTTATGAATTAAGGTAAAGACAGTCCAATTAAAAATACATAATAAATTTGAATAGATATTTTTCCAAAGATATGCAAATGGCCAATAAGCACACGAAAAGATGCTCAGCATAATTAAATATTAGGGAAATGCAAATCAAAACCAGAATGAGATACCACTTCACAGTCGTAAGATGGCTGTAATAAAAAAGATGCACAATAACAAGTGTTGGCAAGGATGTGGGGAAATTGGAACCCTCACACATTATTAGTAGGAATGGAAAATGATACAGCTGATTTGCAAAATTTTGGCATTTCCCAGTCAAACCGGGAAAAACAGTTTAAAAGTAAAGTCAGAAACAGAAGCTTGTTTTCAAAACAAAAAAGTAAAAATAGAAAAAGAGTACAAAGAGAAAACTTGGGCAGTTCCTACAAAAGTTAAACATAGCTTCATCATATGACCCAAAAATTCCACTTATAGATATATACCCAAGAAAACTGAAAACATATGTCCTGACAAATACTTATAGACAAATGTTCATAGCACCATTATTCATAGTAATGAAAATTGGAAATGACATAAAATGATGGATATGTAAGTAAAAATGGCATATCCATTCAATCAAATACTACCTGGCAATAGAAGGAATAAACTACTGATACATGCTATAGCATCAGTGAAATTTGAGAAATTATATTAAGTGAAAGAAATCTGGCACAAAAAAAGCCACATATTGCATGATTCCATTTATATTAAATGTCAGAATAGGCAAATCCATAGAAACAGAGAGTAGATTAGTGATTATCAGGGTCTGGAGTGGGGTGAGAGCAGGAAGGCAATGGTTTGTGACTACTAATGGATATGAGGTTTTCTGTTTGTGGTGATGAAAATATTTTGGAATTAGATAGTGGTGATGCTTGCACAGCTTTATGAATATACTAAAAAAAATTGCACACTTTAAAAGAGTGAATTTTTTGATATATGAATTATATTTTAATTTTTTAAAAGAATACAACAATGAAGTGAAGGAAATCTTTATTACATAATAGTGTAAATGAATGAACCATGACTACATGCAACAACATGGAAGAATGGCAAAAATTGGTGTTGGTCAAAAGAAAAAAGTTCACAAAAGAATATAATGTAAAAGTGATTATTGAAGATAGGGTTTTGAGCAATGTCAGCAACATGATGGAGTAAGCCGTTCCCTTTGTCTCTCCCCATTTTGAACTACAACTAAATGGACATTCGTTGACCAATGGAGGGAGCCCACATAGCACAACAGGACTCCTGAGTGACATATGCAGCTATACATCTACAGGTGGACTGACTGGACCTCTGGGAAGTGGTGGAGTTATGTGAGCACTCCCTGCCTTCCCCTGGTAGCCCTGTGCCTGCACAGGAATGCTTTCCAGCCTGGCAAAAGTACACCAAAAGTGGGAACATGCATAGGGTGACTGTAGCAAGAGGTGGTGGCAAAAGAGCAGGCTCTTAGCCTACTGCTGATGGCTTTCATGGTGTAGGGGAGCCCACCATGCCCCTGTAGCCCCAAGGAGTGGCCCTAGCTCAGTCCTGGTGAGGAATCACTGTCAAGCAAGCATAGTGGCTGATGTGACCACAAGCAGAGACAGCAGCAAATCTACATGCTAGGGCAAGGCACTCCAGGCCCACATGAGTGACCATAGAACCACTGAGCCCTGAAATAGGGAATGTGCCCTGAGGTGACCATAGGAAGAGGTGGTAGCAGCCTTTAGCCTGCTGATGGTTGATTTCCTTGAGGAATGGAGGCCACCATTACCATGCAGCCCCAAGGAGTGACCCTTACTCCATCCTGGGGATGAATTCATGCCCAGAAACACAGGTCACACAAAGGTCTGAATGCTGTTGCAACGGCCTATAGTACCTCCACAGCTTCCAGCAGATATGTTAGGATCAGAAACTTTGCTCTTGCTTCTCATAGTGGTAGCAGGTGGAATCTGTGACCAAATACTAGCACAAATGCCCAAACAAAAGATTAGCTCATACAACAGCATGAGAAACTGCAACAACTCAGACTGGAAGGAAAATGACCATTCTTCAGAAAACGACCCTAAAGGCACAGAAATTTGCAACCTAAATGACAGAGACTTTAAAATTGCTGTCATTAAAAAAACTCAACAATTCACAAGAGAATACAGAAAAACACTTCAATGAGCTCAGGAATAAAATGAATCTCTTCACAAAAGAGACTGAAACTATAAAAAAATTCAAGCAGAAATTCTGTATATGAAAAACACAATTCATGAAATAAAACGTCTAGAATCCTTAAGAAATAGAGTTGGCATTATGGAGGAAAGAATTAGTAATTTAGAGGACAAAAGTATGAAAATTCTACAAATGGAGCAGGAGACATAACTAAGATGTTTTAAAAATGAATGAATGCTTCAAGAAATATCCAACTCAACTAGGAAAAGCCACATAAAGATTATAGGTATTCCAGAGGGAAAAGAGAGAAAGAAAGGAACAGAGAGGTTGTTCAAAGAAATAATAGCTGAGAACTTTCCAAACTTGAGGAAGAAACCAGATTTCCAAATACATGAAGATAATACAATGTCTCTTTACATCAATGCTAAAAGACCTTATCCAAGGCATGTAGTAATAAAACTTGGAAAAGTCAATGACAAAGAAAAAATATTAAGGGCAGCAAGGCAGAAGAAAATAACCTACAATGGAAACCCTATCAGGCTTTCAGTGGATTTCTCAGCAGAAATCCTACAGACTGGGAGAGAATGAAATGATGTATTAAAAATACTGAAAAACAGAAACTTTCAGCAAAGAATTCCCTATCCAGTGAAATTTTCCTTCAGATATGACAGAGAAATAAATGATTTCACATATAAACAAAAGCTGAGGGAGTTCATTGCCACAAGACCTCCCCTACAAGAAATATTTAAAAATGCCTTCACATCAGAAAAATAAAAAGGAAAGTTCTACAAAACTTTGAGCAAGGAGATAAATAGACAGACGTAATCAGAAAATTTCAGTTCTTTATCAGAACAGGGAGGCAAATACTCAATTGTAACAATATATATGGGAAAGAAAGTATCAAAAGTATCTATAAACACTTCCACTTAGTCACAAGCTCATAACATTAAAAACAGAATAATTTATAACTGGAATAACTCAGAAGGAGAAGAGGAAAGGGATAGAACTTGCTCAGATTAATGGAAATAAGGGGCTATGAGAAAATGGATTATTTCATCTATGAGGTATTTTATACAAACCTCGCTGTGACCACTAAATAAAAAGGCAGAGCAGACCCACAATTCAAGAAAAGAGAGAAAACCTCAGAAAACCACCAAAATGAAATGGCAGTCAGAAATACAAAGGAAGAAAAACAATGGAAACAGAGAACAACCAGAAAACAAGAGATAAAAGGGCAACCCCTCATAGATCAATAATCACTCTAAATGTAAATGGATTGAATTATGCAATCAAAAGACACAGCATAGCTGGATGGATTCAAACACAAAACCCAACCACATGCCTCCTCCAGGAAACTCACCTCAGCTACAAGGACAAACATAGGTG
Organism: Equus quagga; assembly: GCF_021613505.1. Classification (NCBI taxonomy): domain Eukaryota; kingdom Metazoa; phylum Chordata; class Mammalia; order Perissodactyla; family Equidae; genus Equus; species Equus quagga. The sequence continues at coordinate 4,929,847 of NC_060287.1, read as the reverse complement.
CAGAGTGAAGGCATGGAAGACAATTCTCCAAGCAAATGGTGAACAAAAGAAAGCAGGTGTTGTCATCATTATACCAGACAAAGCAGGCTTCAAGTTAAAAAAGATAATGAGAGACAAAGAGGGGCATTATATAATGATAAAAGGAACATCCCACCAAGAGGACATACACATATTAATATATATTCACCTAACATATGGGCACCAAAGTACATAAAGTAATTATTAACAGACCTAAAGTGAGAAATTAATAGTAACACAATAATATTAAAGGACATCAACACCCCACTGAAATCAATGGACAGATCATCCAGACAAAAATTCAACAAAGAAATACTAGATTTACATGAAACACTTGATAAAATGGACTTAATAGACATGTAGAGAGCATTCCATCCAAAGAGAGCAGAATACACATTCTTCTCAAGTGTACATGGATCATCCTCAAAGATAGATCATATGTTGGGAAACAAGGCAAGCCTCAATAAATTTAAGAAGATTGAAGTCATATCAAGCATCTTTTCTGAACACAATGCCATGAAACAAGAAATCAGCTACAAGAAAAAGATCTAGGAAAGTCAGAAATATGTGGAAACTAAACAACCACAAGATCAATGAAGAAATAAAAGGTGAAATTAAAAAATACCTAGAGAAAAACATAAATGAAAATTCAACATACCAACTCTTATGGGGTGAAGCAAAAGTGGCCATAAGAAGGAAATTCATAGTGATACAGGCCCACTTAAACAAAAAAGAAAAATCTCAAATAAGTAACTATAAACTGCAGTTAACAGAACTAGGAAAAGAAGAACAAACAAAGCCTAAAGTCAGTGAAGGAGGAAAATAATAAAAATCACACCAGAAATAAATGAAATGGAGACTAAAAAAACAGTAGAAGGGATTAATGAAATTAAGAGCTGATTCTTTGAGAAAATAAACAAAATTGACAAACCCTTAGCCAGACTCACCAAGTGAAAAAGAAAGAAGGCTCAAATAAATAAAATTAGAAGTGAAAGAGGAGAAATTACAATGGATATTGCAGAAATACAAAGGATTATAAGAGAATACTATGAAAAACTATATGCCCACCAATTGGATAAGCTAGAAGAAATGGATAAATTCTTAGTTTCATACAAACTCCCAAAACTGAATCAAGAAGAAATAGAGAATTTGAATAAACCAATCACAAGTAAAGAGATTGAAACAGTAATCAAAATCCTACCGAAAAACAAAAGTCCAGGACCATGTGGCTTCTCTGGAGAATTCTACCAAACATTCAAAGAAGATTTAATACCTATCCTTCTCAAACTATTCCAAAAAATTGAACAAGATGGAAGGTTTCCTAACTCATTCTATGAGGCCAACAATACCCTGACACCAAAATCAGACAAGGCCAATACAAAGAAGGAAAATTGTAGGCCAATATCGCTGATGAACATAGACACAAAAATCCTGAACAAAATACTGGCAAACTGAACACTGCAATACATTAAAAGGATCATACACCATGATTAAGTGGGATTTATTCCAGGGACACAGGGATGGTTCAACCTCCACAAATCAATCAGTGTGATCCACCACATTAACAAAATGAGGAATAAGAATCACATGATCATCTCAGTATATGCAGCAAAAGCATTTGACAGGATCCAACAACCATTTGTGATAAAAACTCTGAATAAAATGGGTGTAGAAGGAAAGTATCTCAACATAATAAAGGCCATATATAAAGAACCTGCAGCCAATATCATACTCAATGGAGAAAAACTGAAAGCCATCTATCTGAGAACAGGAACAAGACAAGGATGCCTCCTCTCACCACTCTTATTCAACATAATACTGGAGGTTATGGTCAGAGCAATTAGGCAATAAAAACAAATAAAAGGAATCCAAATTGGAAACTAAGAAGTAAAACTCATGCTGTTTGCAGATGACATGATTCTACATAAAGGAAACTCTAAATAATCCATCAGAAAGTTATTAGAAATAATCAACAACTACAGCAAAGTTGCAGGATACAAAGTCAATTTTAAAAAATCAGTTGCATTTCTATACACTAACAATGAACTAGCAGAAAGAGAAATCAAGAATATAATCCCATTTACACTAGCAACAAAAAGAATAAAATATCTAGGAATAAACTTAGGCAAAGTGGTGAAAGATCTTTACACTGAAAACTATAGGACATTATTGAAAGAAATTGAAGAAGACAAAAAGAAATGGAAAGATATTCTATGATCACGTCTTGGAAGAATAAACTTAGTTAAAGAGTCTATACAACCCAAAGCAATCTGCAGATTTAATGCAATCCTAATCAAAATCCCAATGACATTCTTCACAGAAATAGAACAAAGAGTCCTAAAATTTATATGGAACAACAAAGACCCCAAATAGCGAAAGCAATCCTGAGAAAAAGGAATAAACCTGGAGGCATCACAAGCCCTGACTTCAAAATCTACTACAAACCTGTGGTAATCAAAGCAGCATGGTACTGGTATAAACACAGACACAGAGATCAAGACTTGAATGTAAGACCTGAAACCATAAAACTCTTAGAAGAAAACATAGGCACTACCCTCTTTGACATCAATTTCAGCAGCATCTTTTCAAATACTGTGCCTACTCAGACAAGGGAAACAAAAGAAAAAATTTAACATATGGGACTACATCAGACTAAAAAGCTTCTGCAAAGCATAGGAAACCATGAACAAAACGAAAAGACAACCCACGAACTGGGAGAAAATATTTTCAAATCATTTATCCAACAAGGGGTTGATCTCCAAAATATATAAAGAACTCATACAACTCAACAACAACCACAAAAAAGAACCCAATCAAAAAATGGGCAGAGGATATGAACAGACATTATTCTAAAGAAGATATACAGATGGCCAACAGACACATGAAATGATGTTCAACATCAGTAATTATTAGGGAAATGCAAATCATAACTACAATGAGATAACACCTTACACCAGTCAGAATGGCTATAATTACCAAGACAAAAAACAACAAATATTGGAGAGGAAATGGAGAAAAAGGAACGCTCATACTGCTGATGGGAATGCAAACTGGTGCAGTCACTATGGAAAATAGTATGGGGAGTTCTCAAAAAATTAAAAATGAAAATACCATATAATCCAGCTATCCCACTACTGGGTATCTATCCAAGACCTTGCAATGATCCAAAGAGATTTATGCACCCCTGTTTTCATTGCAGCATTATTCACAATAGCAAAGATGTGGAAACAACCCCAAAAGCCCTTCCATGGATGAATGGATAAAGAAGACATGGTATATATACACAATGGAATACTACTCAGTCATTAAAAAAAGATAAAATCGTACCATTTGCAACAACATGGATGGACCTTGAGGGTATGATGTTAAGAGAAATAAGCCAGACAGATTTCACTCCTGTGGAAGATAATAAACACATGGATAAATAGATCAGATTAGTGGTTACCAGAGGGGAAGGGGGTTGGAGGTTGGATAAAGGGGCACATGAGTAGGGTGATGGACAAATTTAGACTTCTGGTGGTGAGCACAATGAAGTGTATTCAGAAATTGATAAATAATAATGTACACCCAAATTACACAATGTTATGAACTGTCATGATCTCAATAAAATTACTGGAATAAAAAATGATAGGGGTTTGGTAGGAGGAAGTGGGATGCGATAGGAGAGCCTCATTAACCAGAGATTGGTCTTTAATATCACAAATGCAGCCTAAACTCCTTCAGGGTCTTTTCAATGTTGTACTTACAAGAGAAATTCAGGGGCAGTTGGAAGACTTCTGAGGTAGTGACATTTTCTTTCTTACATTCTGTGGTAGTTACATAGTTCTTTAAATACAACTGTTTTTTAAATTGTACATAATTTTATAAACCCATTTTATTGTGATATATTTCATAATAAAATATTATAAAAACTAAATTAATGACTGAATGATTGCATGAATGAATAAGCACATAATAGTTGTGTAATATCCTTGTCAATTGTATGAGCTTCATTTTCTTTTCTAGATTAAAATCTCAAGAGTAAGACCCACGTCACATGCTTTTTTGTACTACTTCCTCAAAGATTCTGGCTTGGTTTAGAATACATATTAAGTATTGATGTGCTGGTAAATGTTTCATAACTAGTTCCTGGTATGGTGGAGGAACAGATCTCATTTGTAGCACTTGTCAATTTCAATGGTATAAATACTCCTGCCATGTCTGGACCATTTGCAATATATAGAAAAGATTCAATAAAGATCATTTGTGCGTTTTAAATATAAAATGCTTTATCTTTAGAGAGAGAAAAAGAACAAAAGTAATCAATGCATATGGAGTTAGTTCTACCTACAAAGTATTTTATCAATAATTATAGAAGTACGTTTTCCATGCTGAAATCAATAGACTAGCTGTCACTATTTGTGTCTGTATGATGCCACAAAGTACAAGTCAATCACCATTTTTACTCTGAATTGGATATTTCTACCAATAAATAGCAAATCTGAAGAAAAAAATGATCTAATATATACTAAGTCTGAATGAGTCATTCAGATGTTTGGGTCCTGTCACCAATTACTTGCTGTATTAGTCTTCTTGGGATGCCATAGCGAAACACCACAGGCTAGGTGGCTTAACCAACATACACTTATTTGCTTACAGTTCTGGAGGGTAGAAGTCCAAGATGAAAGTGTGGGCAAATTCGGTATCTCGTGAGAACACTCTTTGTGGCTTACAGACAAGTACTCTCTAGCTCTATCCCCAGATGTCCTTTCCTTTGTGCAAGCTGAAAGAGAGAGACCTCTGGTGTGTCTAACTCTTCTTATAAGGATACCAGTCCTATTGGATTAGAGCGTCACCCTTATGACTTCATTTAAGCCTAATTACCTCCCTAAAAGCCTTATCTCCAAATAACAGTTACATTGGTGTTTATGGATTCAACACATGAATTTGGTGGAGACACAATTCATTCCATAATAGTTGCATAGTAAGTTTCCCATAGAAAGGTTTCTTCGTTCAAAGATTTCTATGATAATGTGTGTTGCTCTTCAAAGTAAATGGGCATAAATGTTTGAAGCACAGTTAGGCGATATATAGAAAATACTTCTGCTCCAGGGTGAAATCTTTAATTTTTTTTACAGTAGTCTAATGTTTCATATAGGTATTTTCTTATAGAAAGATTTTTGTCCTTTGGAAGTTTCAAAGTTTTAATTTAGAAAAAAAGCAAAGCAAGACATTTTCCTAGGTCTTTGGAAAATTACAAAAAACTTCTTCAGGGGATATTAAGTCTAAAATCAAGAAAGAAAGAGGTTAGACTTCAAATTTCTTTTTTCACTGAAAGCCTCACAAAATAAATGCTTCATATTATTAATGACCAAATCAACCTATTATCACCTAGAAAGTAAAAAGCCTTCAAAAGTGCTAAAGGGATGTTCTCCTTAGTAATAAAACTCTGATCTCCTAAACAAAAATGTAAGGAACCTATAACACCTTTTCCATACATTAAACATAAATTCAAATAAATTAATCTGTTAAATAGGAACATGGAGACATTATCTCCCAATGTCCTGTGGGAATGCCTTGGCTCTACAAGTTAACGTTATTCTTTTTTACATTCCAAGATAATGGTATACTGAAATTTTTTTGAAAATGATATTTTGAGTCAGTGATCCAAATCTCTATGTTTTAAAGTAAAAACTTTTAAGCAAAGTATGAATCCAAAATTAAATTTAAAAATTAAAGAAAAGAAACCAGAATTAATACGACTTTAGCATCTAACTGATACCCTACTACTCCCCAAAAGCAAAAAGGCAATCACATTTCCCTGGATGAGAGAAATGTTGATAAATCAGATCAACTATTGTTAAGGGAACAGAAATCACAGAGATTAAATGAACACACAATTTCCTTACTCATAACAACTTCAAAAAGTGGCTGAAATCATCTGTTTGGTCTTTTGTGGACACTGGGGTGCCATACTCTCCATCTAAATCACCTGATTTTCAGCTTTTTATCTACCCTGTTTGGTGTCATGCAGAAAAACCAACCCCAGTCAGGTACAGATGAATATACTAGAGGTAGCTGAAAGCTGGCTCTTATCAATTTAAATAGGTAAGTTGATTCATTCAAGTAAGAAAAGAAAAGCCAATTTGGGGCCCAAGTTATCCACCCTGGATGATCCCAATAACGGGATAATAGCCACATCTTCATTTTGCACAGTGAAAAATGAACAAAGCTAGTGTATAGGATTTCATAGCCCAGAGTGAAAGACAAATACCCAAACATTTCAAAGGTTTCTGAAAACAGAATCCAAGTTGATCTTTACACCCATCAATCCACAGTGCTATCATGGCATCTCTGTTTGAGTAGGATGTAGGTCAGTGTTAGGTAACGTGGTAGGATGAATAATCACCTCAGAAGTATGTCCACGTCCCAGTGCCTAGAATCTGTTTATATTACCTGTTAGATCTGTTACTTTGCAGATGTGCTTAAGGATCTTGAGACAGGGCTTATTCAAATGGGCCCAATGTGATCCCAGCAGTCCGTATAAGTGGGACGCAGGGGTAGTCAGGGGAGAAGGCAATGTGACGATGGAAGCAGAGATTGGAGTGATTCAGTTTGAAGATGGAGGAAAGGTCCACATGCTAAGGTGGCTACTAGTAGCCGAAAAAGGCAAGGAAGCAGATTCTCTCCTAGGGCCCCCAAAAGGAACCAGCCCTGCTGACACTTTAACTTTAACCTAGTGAAACTTATCATGGACTTCTGATCTTTAAAACTGTAAGATAATAAATTTGTGTTATTTTAAGTCACTAAGTTTGTGGTAATCTGTTACAGCAGCAATAGGAAACTAATACAGGTAAGACATGGAGTCCTAGCCTAGATCCATCTTACTTTGGATACACTGAGCCCATGGTTGCCTCCAAATTTATATTTGGAATGCACATATGATATACCCCAGGGATATATTAAAATTTCTTTTCTCTTCAAAATATAGTCAGATGTGACTTGGACCATTGAGATATTCTGAAGAACAGATCACATTGGTCCATTTTCTTGATGATATCATACAAATCAGTCCTGATGAACAAAAAGTGGCAAGTTTTCTGAACTCCTTGGTAAGACACATAGCTTCCATTGAATAGGAAATAAGTCTGCACAATTTTAGGGCTTACATATTAGTAAAATTTTTGGGGTCTAGTGATCTGAACTATGCCAGTAAAGTAAAGGACATTGTATTGTACATTACAACTCCTACTGTTACTGAAACCAAAGTGGGCTACCTCCTGGCGAGTTAAATCAGACTCTCCACCAGAAGTAGTTGTCTCACAAAGTAAAGTATATTTGCAGCAAACTGGAAACCATGCAGAATCATTTCCAAAGTCACGGCATCCCTGAACAAAGGGAAGCAGGGACATTTATTTTGGATGGGGAATGAATATTCAAAAGGGAGAGGTGGGCATTTGCTTGCGCAGGCTCAGTTGGAAAACATGCTTCCACATACACTGCGGGTTATGGTAATAAGGCCCAAGCTCCTCCTACAGAGATCTCAGCCTTAAAAGTCAGGCAAAAATCATAGGTGTAGCTCTCGTGGTGAGGCTTGGTCTGGTTCAGGGAGGTTGGTGACTGTGTCTCCTTAACATAACAAAAGGAAAAAAATAATTTGGAAAAACAGTTGAATGCTTCCAAACCCACCCTTGAGTTCCTCTGGGCAACTTGTCAGTGACACTACCACTAAGAAAGTCCTCTGGATTTTGGAGGCAGTGTATCCTCTGCTTGAAACTACCACTCAAGTATGTTTATTGAATAACATGTATGACTGCTACTTTTGAATGATACCCAAAAGAAGAAAAAGTGCTAAAGCAGGTTCAGACCACTGTACAAACAGGACTTACTGGGCCATATGACTTGGTGGATCCTATAGTATCAGAGATATCTCTGTTAGAGAAAGATGGCATGCCTCTCAAGCCCCAGTAGAAAAGTCACAGTACAGAACTCAAACTCTGGAGCATGATAATGCGATTTTTATCAGAAAACTGTAGACTTCAAAAAGCAGTAAGCTACTGAGCTCTGATATATATGGAATAGTTTACAATGGGACAGCAAGTGACCATGAAGCCAGAACTATCCTGAATGAGCTTAATACTGTTATGCACAGTGAGGTCAAATAGCAACCTGTCCTGAAACCAAAGTAGAAAATCTGAGACAAAACTTAACAGATCTAGAAGGCACAATAAGCTATATGAACATGGGAGTCTCGAGACCTCCATGCTCCCTTCTCCTATCGCATCAATATCTCTCCCTCAGCTCAGACCAATGGCCTCCTGGAGGAGTTTCCTAAGGTTAGCTGACAAAGGAGGAAAAAAAAATCCATGTTTAGTTCAGAGATGTATCTGGTATGCAGATGCGAGATGAAAATGGACTGCCTGATTGGCCTACAGTCACACTTAGCAATAGTCCAGAAAGATAGTGGTGAGAGGAAATTCCCTCAATGAGCATTGTCTCACAGGGCCTCTGGTCTTCTCTTTGTCTGGAGAGAGAAGTAGCCCATGGTATGGAAATAGACCTCACTCTGTTGGATGGCTGTGTGCTTCCTCTTCTCTATACCTTGGCTATCAATGACTAACACGGAATAGAAAAGACAGGGCTCCTTGACTTAAAATGGCACTAAATCTATGATGGAATTTATGTTCCAGACTGTACTGTGAGGTATCCTAAAGCTAGTTTCTGAAATCACACTTACAGCATTTTTCCCCTCCTGTATCTTGCTTCCCACATTCTCCTTTTAAAACCACACAAATGAAAACTCCCTTCTCAGGTTCTGCTTCCGGGAACCCAATCTAAGACATTATGATTCTAAACGACATTGCTGACGGCATCTATTAGTGATTGTGAATCTCTTACCTACTTTAAGAAATTTATTATCGACAACACTGATAATGGCACAATAGTAACATTGAGTAAGATTTAAAAATTAAGATTATAACCACGATTGGCTATTTAAATTACCTAACATAAATAATCTAAAATACAAAGTTGTCTGTTCCATCTTCTGAAGCTTAAAGAAAGTGCTTCAACATCACGTTTCTATTATGGCTCCCCACAGTCCTAAAGTGATCCAAAAATTTAAATGGTGGAATCAGGGAATTGATTGATCAATAAGATCAATATAATAACATATTATTATAAATGGGAAACTCATTCATATTATAAAAAGTCAAATCAATTTGGTTGGTAGCTCTTACTTCCTGATCAAGGTTTATGTGTGGATTCCCTAGTTGGCAAATCAAAACAAATTAGGAAAAAGTTAAAATAAAATCAAGTGGGAAAGTTATTTATGAGGAAATTGTTGATTATGCCAATATCAAGTCTAATTTATAAGACTTTTAAGTCTAATTTAAATCTAAAATAACTTTAACCAACCTGTCTTTTTTGATTCCACAATTTACAAAACTGTACATGAGATGGGCTCTCAAACTAACACATTATCTACCAAGGAGTAACCATTCAAGATGTAAATTAAATCATATACATACACTTTCTAATCAGTGTTTTGTAAAGCTTCAGCCTAAGAAGAAGAATATTTAAAAGTCTACTTTAAAAGAAAAATATTTCCATTGAAAGTAAGTATGCTTCACTGTCTGATTTTAAGTTGGACGAATGAGCAATGCCACCAGAATTTCAAAGGCCTTCAAACAAATGGATTACAGCAACTAACCCTATATTTATTTATCTCTTTTAACACATAATAAAGAACTTATCTTTTCCTATTCCAATAAATGTGGATGTTCAAAATAATCAGAAATTAACCAGTTGCTTTGTCAAAGATCACTCTAGAAATAATATCTATCCTTAACCTTTTGCTCTCTGGCTTCTGCCATCAGTATATTGCTCAAACTCCACTCTTAAAATCGCTGACAACTTTCTAATCACCAAATCCCATAATTCTTAAGAGTCCAGAGAGCCAATATTTTAGAGTAAAATTCAATTAAAATCTTTATTTGTATTTATACTACCAATAGTATCTAATAAATACCAAACTGTCTGAACAACAAAATTCTCCAGTTGCTAATGACTTCTGTTTATGTAGGAATAAGTGGTCCAGCTGAAAGATACCTATAAAGAAGTCCATCATTTTGAAGAGATGGAAATGAAAGCATACTGTAAGAGAAATTATGCAATTTATCTTATGGTCACAGGGGAGTTTTATCTCTGCTTCCATTTAAAGATCAGGTATTTGAAATCATGTAATATACCTGGGAATCAAAACAAAGACAAAAATTCAAAAGTGACTCAATAGGTAAAATTGAGAGGAGGACTAGGGATCTGAAAATATCATAAGTAAAGGTCATTTATTCCAAGAAGAATAACACAGGGCTTTGAACCTAAAGATAGATTGGAAACTGGGAGATTACTTTTTTTTGTGAGTAGTATGAAAACAAAATAAACAAACACACACAGCTTCTATTACTAGAAGCTTGTAGTCCATGATCTTAAGAGTTCAATTTAAATCAGGGTATATCAAGGCAGATGGCAATGGGGCTGTCTGGAAGACATGGGAAATACAGTGCTCGCTGGGATTTCCACATAAAGAGAGTTTGCTCAAGAACTTGTGCATCTTCACCCAATACAGAGTCTTAAATTTGTTAAATTTCAAGGCATTTACTAGAGCTTTCCCACATCACTGGGTTGTAATGAGATAATAAAAAGAGTGTACAAATTAACCAGATCCCCAAAGAAGACGCAGACAGCTAATTATTCCTATTTTTGCCCCCAAGATTAGCAGTGAGTTATTTGAAGTCCTTGAAAACATCTCAAGCATTAAAGTCTAAATTAAACCCACAATTTTGCCCCCAGCCTCCATTTCTTCATATTTTGACTCAATTTCTTTTTGGGAAACCATAGTAAAGCCAGTCACACATTTCATAAATCGGGAAATCATTCTACTTATTATTATTTCTTCTTTTATTTCATGTCTTTCAGCCAGGCACATCCATAAAATCGCTAAATATTGCCACATGTATTTTCTAATAGGTATTTGTGGTAAGCAGAATCCCAACAAGGCCCCTAAGATGTACCCCCAGAAGTACATACCCTGTATAGTTTCTTCCCCATGAGTATAAGCAGGACTTACGAATATGATGGGAAACAACTCTTGTAATTACATTACATTGTATGGTAGAGTTGACCTTAAGAAAGGGAAAGTTTCGAGGTGACTCTCTCCTCATCAGGTGTGATGGGGACTGTGATGTACCAGAATAAAGAGATTGAAACCTGAGAAAAATTAAATGTAAAGGAGATTATCTGTTATAGTTTTTACAAGATGGAGGAGACCCGATGGCAAGGAATGTGGGTAGCCTCTAGGAGCTGAGCGCAGTCCCCAGATGATAGCAGGAAAATAAAAACTTCAGTCTGACAACCACAAGGAAGAGAATTCTGCCAACAGCATGAATGAGCTTGCAAGAAGATTCTGTGCTCTTGATGAGAACACAGACTACTAATACCTTGATAGAAGCGCTTTAAGAACTGAGCAGAGAACTCAGCCATGCCTTCCCAGAAATTATGATATAATAAACGAATATTATTTTAAGTCACTAAATCTATGCTAGTTTGTTATCCTGCAATATAAAACTAACACAATATTTGTCCAAACAATCTCATCTGTACTAGTGATCTTCTCCCCTTCTACTTTCCCAATTGCTCAGCTTATATCTTGTTCCAGGGATGGTGGTCCTGCTTTTCTAAACCAATTTTGGTAATATCATTCATTTGGAGAGAAAATAGTTCCAAAGCCCACCAGGGGCCAATAATTCTCCTGGCAACTGTCATTGGTCAAAAGGTGGACATATGATCTGAGATGACCTGATAAGACTGGAGCAAATGGCTTTAATTCTATGTTTGAAGGGGAAACACACATACTTGACAAATAAATGAAGAATCCTGTTTCCCTAGTTCTTGCTACTTGCAGACCATGAAGGAAGCCACCCTGAAGAGAGAGCTGGCAGACAAAGAGGAAGGTTTAGCCACAGAATGGCAGGAAAATGGGTCCAGATTCCTGATCCTACTGTGTATGCAGCCCATCTTATCTCTTCACTCTCCAAGTACGTAAAATAATAAACTGGTTTTCATTGATTAAGCCAAATTGAGGTAGACTGTTTTTTTTTTTTTTGATGATGATGATTGGCCCTGAACTAACATCTGTTTCTAATCTTCCTCTTTTTGCTTGAGGAAGATTATTGCTGAGCTAACATCTGTGCCAGTCTTCCTCTATTTTATGTGGAATACTACCACAACATGGCTTGAGGAGTGGTGCTAAGTCCATGTCGGGGATCCAAACCAGCAAACCTGGGCCACTGAAGCAGAGTGCACGAACTTAACTACTACGTGAACGGGCTGGCACCAGAAGTAGATTTTTTGTTAGATAAAATAAAAATTTCCCTGTATACAGGTGATCCAGTCAGAAAGAAGTTACAGAAAGTAACTACTTAATTTGAATTCTAAAAATGTTTCTATAGGAAAGACACAGTAGTAGTGAGGATTAAAATTATCCATAAATCATACAACTTTATACAAAAAGAATAACTGATAAATGCTTGCTTTGCTGACAAGTCGAGAAAACAAATTGAAATTCTATTCTTCATTTAACAATCACCAGCAAAAAAATGCTCACTATAATAGATATTACAGGAACCTTGAGAAAAGTGTGCATGTCATCCTAGACTATATAATATATATGAGAAAAGGAGTCCTTTGTTTTTCTTTTGCTGAGAAAGATTCTCCCTGAGCTAAGATCCATTGCCAATCTTCCACTTTTTGCTTGAGGAAGATTCATCCTGAGTTAACAGCTTTTCCAATCTTCCTCCATCTTGCATGTGAGTCACTGCGGCAGCATGGCTGATGAGCGATGTAGGTCGAGACCCAGGATCTGAACCCGTGAACCTGTGACTCCAAAGTGGAGTGTGAAAATTTAACCATTACAGCATGGGGCTGGCTCCCTAAAGGAGTACTTTTAAATGTATTCTAGGCTTCAGTAAATAAGATTTAAAAGGGTATTTTTAAATCTTCAAGGGTAAAGGATCTTAATGGAAATATGGCTCAAGAATGAGTTATTAACTAAAGAATTAAATTTTGATTACAAAACCACAAACAATTCTAATAAAAAATTGAAGAGGATTCATGAACATTTTAATCTAAGTGATGAATTCTTTATTGAGTTCTGATATATTAGAAGGTGTGTAAAGGAAAAACTTCCGTTCATTCAGTACATGTAATTGAGATTTAGAGATGTTCTGATTCCTGTATTTAAATTCAGCTTAAACATCTGGAATCCAGGAGAACGGAAAGTCCATGAGATGAAGAGCTTTCATGGATTTTGATTATTGCTGTACACATGGTAGTCATTCCAAAAATATTTGTTGAAAGAATTTAGTTTTGGTTCAAATTAGTAGACTGGTAGATTGTGATTTTGTTTGCCTTTTTCTCTCCCAAATATCTGGCTTAAAAAGAAAAACAGAAATAAAAAAGGCATACGCTTATAACAGAGAAGTGATTGGAGGGCATTTCTAAAGATGAAAGAAATCAGGAAGAACAAGCAACTACCCAGAATACAGTAGGAGGAGCTGCATAAAGAATTGTTTCCATGTGAATTTAATGAAATATCTCATGGGATCCAAGAGTTCCACCTTGATTTTGACAATCTATAAAAACGCTTTCCTCATAATGGCATTTGATGAGTATTATATAAGTGAAACAAAGGTGGCCTCTGTATATTGGCTCCTAGGTTGTTTACTTCTTCACAGCATGCTAAGGCTTGTTAGCTGAAAAGCCTGCTTGTGACAAATGCAAATTTTTACACATCCAATTGTTTTAAACATAGCAAAAATAAGCACATTTCTAGCCATTTACAGTCTTCCTGCTTTGCATAACCCATGAAACTATGCCCCACATCTGCTAGCTATAGGTAAGATTAACTCCAGAGCCATAAAGACTTCAAACCACTGCTTTCTTTTAGAATTCTCTGACCCACACACTCCCCACGAAGCTGTTGAGTGAGATCACATAGACATGTAAGCTCCCGCTCTGACTCCTTTCTCCCAGGGAGTTCCCTTTTCTTTCTCCTCTCCTGAGTAGTGATCCCCTCACCCTAGGCCCTGGAAGGTCTCATGCTGTGAGGGACTTCTGCAGTAAGCAAATCTGTCAAAGCAACCTCAAATAAAGCTTGTGTGTCTTACTGCCACCGTGTGGTCATATTTTTGTCCTTGATCAGTCCCCAAATCCCTCAAACTCCCTACAGTGGGGGATATGGGTCTGGGGAAGGTTCAGACTAAGAGCTGACTGCCGGTGAACTCATCTTAAAATGCATTCTGTCAGTTTGTAAGCCTCACCTCTGCATACACAGTTTCTTGCAGAATTACCATCCAGGTAAGTCTCTTCTGAGAAACAGACTCAAAGAGTAGGAGAAAGCTATACTAGCTGTTCATTCTTTTTGTTCTCAAATATTATCAAAAGCCATATAATCACAGAAAATTTGCAAAACAATCAGAATTTAAATTTAAGGTATCATGACCTAGATTTTCCTTTGGTAAACTAATTGCTCCCAAATTTTAGTATATGTGGTTTGGTGGAACTTTTCTCCAATCTATTGCTCCATTTGTGCTCATGTGTCCAAAACCCCCCATTCAATCCAGATAATTCAGCTTTCTCACTAGAATAACTGACAATACACACAAAGGGACTAGTCACCATCTAACTGACTCAAGCAGAAATCCTAGTTATGAGAAAACTGATGAAGAAAGGTGGAAAACTAAGAGATTGTGGAGGTGAAGGATAGAGAGAGGCTGAGAGAGTCCTAATGACATCACTTGAATTCTTGACACCTATTTAAGCCTAGAATCAGTTCTATTATTATGAACTTTCATAAAATGTGGTTATAATTTTATCTTTTTGCTTAGAACAGTTTTCATTGGGTTTCCTACACTTGCAATGCTAAAGTCCTGACTAACACAGAAATTGCTACTAGCAAATGAGATTTTAAAAAAAGAAAAACAAAATAGGAAAAATGTGGAGTATTTGGAATTGTTAATTAGGCTAAGTTGGAATGAAAGAAAATAATATAACCAGTCATATTATAAGTTTATAGCTGTCCATAGGACTCAGTGATAAACCAGCAGATGAAGTTATTGTCTGTGGTCACCTAGAACCATGTACTCATTGAGGATTTATCAGTAGAACTCTTTATTCTCTTAAGTAACAGAAATCTCAATTCCAATTGCCTTAACAAATTGTCTCTTTTTAGGCAGGGTCAGGAGTGTGGTGTAATTATGAAGACCAAAAGTGGTAGAACAAACTTCATACATGGTTTGATTGGTCTCCAGGTGCCATTTATCTGAGACTTTTTCCTCTTGATCCTATCCTGTATAGACCTTTTCCTTACTCTGGTTTCTCTCATGGTACAAAAAGGACAGAACTGTTCTAATATTCATACGAATATATCACTTTCCCAATATTCCAAAATTAATGTTTGTAATCAGCCTAAATGGACAAACTAGGTTACATATCCACCCATGACTGTGGCTAGGGGGATGCAATGTACTATTTTCTAAGGAAAATCAGGACCCTTCTCTGGAATTGGGGTGGAATCAGCCTGTGTGTAATACAAGGACATAACGGGAAATTGAATTGTCGGTGCATTTAGGAAAGGAAGCACAAGGGGAATGGGTACTGGGAAGGTAAACAAGACTTATCTGTGAGTTAGGATGAAACTGGGGGAACTAGAGTCCCTCTACTATAGAGAAATCAAAATTAATTCGTCATGGGTCAAATGGACACTTCATTAGCATTTGATAAATGAAACTAATTAAAGGACAAGTCAAATTCCTAAATTCTTTCCTAAGAAGTGGGATAACATTCAGGGATTTCTTTTGATCTATTGAAAGACTAGGACATTGAGGAGAATAGAAATCACTGAAAGACCAAACCCAGATACTGACTTTACACCTTGCAGAATTACAGTGCCATATGATTTACAGCTTGGCCATATCTCTTATATGAAAATTAAGGCGTTGATCAGAAAGAACTGGACTCTTAGTGATTGCTATGAGGATACTGCAGATTAATTGAAAGACATGAAATAGGCCAATCCCACAAATTTCAAAGAAACATTCCTCTCTGTGCATCTGCTTTAGAAATATAGTGTCATCCTTAACTGAGGTCCCTAGATAAAGAAGAAAGCTTTCTCCTCAGTGGTTAAATATTGAATGGCAAGTAAATAGAACATATATTCAAAAGAGCTTTGGGTGGAGTGGGAAATTATGGTAAGACTTATATTAGAACAAAAAATAAAAATGTTACACACATAAAGAATTGAAGAATTTTATCAATTTTTACCATTAAAACCTATGTGGAAAATTTGTAGAAGTGGGATTTGGAAGATGCTTGATGAAGATGAATGAGACAACTTTATAGCATCTGGAGTTCATTGATACATAGAGCCTATGTGGTATATGGGCTAAATGTGTGGTATATAGAGTCAATGTGCTAATTTTGAATAAGGATCCAAACAGTTTCATGGGCCTATTGCTCACCCATATTAAATGACACTGAGATATCAAAACCCTTAAAGTAAACTGAAGTCCATGAACTAGAGGAATTTATGTAGTTGCTATTAGTCTAATCAGAGGGTGCAGAGCCTGGAAGGAAGGAGCAAGTTTAGCAAACAGTTAATAAGTAGTAGGAGTTTGAAATAGAATATGTTGAGGTTGGATATCTCAGAATGGGCAAAGAGCCTGAGAAAACTTTATGCCATATGAATGTCTGTCAAAAAAGCCCATTGCAGAAGAATAGAGTTTAGATTAATTGTGCTATGGATATCTATCAGTCTTTTATCTCAGTTACCCTGAATTTCCCCCATGATTTATAAACAAGTTCATCATGATTCAAAACTATGCAAGAGTTTAACAATATGAACATACTCTAACCAAAAGTGGGGTTTTGTGAAAAACCCACAATAGAAGTAATATTTGGACAGCTAACACACAGAGGTACCAATGTCATACTACACCAATATTAATCAAATAAGCTTTTTTTTACTATTTCTTTTTCACGCCCATAATCTTGAAGGCATTCTTCTGCTGTTGCTAGACCACATTGCTATCTCTGAGTCTGGAAAACCTGACTGAAGGAGCTGACACCAAGGTCTGACACCCAACAGTTTCACTTCCAGTGACCTCAGCTGACTTAGAACTGTGCTGTGGGAGGAGAGCAGCTTAGTCAGATGAGAGATTGCCTTGAACTTGACTAAACTGGTTTTGTCTAAGTGAAAAGCCACAAGTCACAGAGTAATATGTAAATATCCTGCGGTAGCTAAACTTTCTTTTTGATTATTTTATGGAGGTCATAGTGGCTTATAACATTGGGTAAATTTCAGGTATATGTTATTATATGTCAGTTTCTGTATAGACTGCATCCTGTTTACCACCAAAAGTCTATTTTTATCTGTCACCATGTATATGTGCCCCTTTACCCCTTTTGCCCTCCCCCGACCCTTTTCCCCTCTGGTAACCACTAATCTGTTCTCTTTATCCATGTGTTTATTTATCTTACACATATAAGTTGAAATCATATGATGTTTTCCTTTCTCTGTCTGGCTTATTTTGCTTGGCATAATACCCTCAAGATCCATCCATGTTGTTGCAAATGGCACAATTTTGTCTTTTTTAAAGGCTGAGTAGTATTCCATTGTATATACATACAACATCTTCTTTATCTGTCCACCCATTAATGGGCACTTGGGTAGCTTCCATGTCTTGGCTATTGAGAATAATGCTGTAATGAACATAGGAATACATAAATCACTTTGAATTGTTGATTTCAAGTTCTTTGGATAAATACCCAGTAGTGGGATAGCTGGGTCATATGGTATTTCTATTTTTACTTTTTTAGAAATCTCCATACTGTTTTCCATAGTGGCTGCACCAGCTTGCATTCCCATCATCAGTATATGAGAGTTTCCTTTTCTCCATACCGTCTCCAACATTTGTAATTTCTTGTCACAGTCAACTCAATAGATGCAGAGAAAGTATTTGACAAGATCCAACATCCGTTTATGATAATGATTGTTAATCAGATCAGTATAGAAGGAAAGCACCTCAACTTAATAAAGGTCATATATGACAAACCCACAGCCAACATCATACTACAAGGCTAACAATACCCTGATACCAAAACCAGGTAAGGACAGTACAAAGAAGGAAAATTATAGGCCAATATCACTGATGAATATAGATACAAAAATCCTCAACAAAATATTGGCAAACTGAATACAGCAATACATTAAAAGGACCATACACCATGATCAAGTGGGATTTATATGAAGGACACAGGGATGGTTGAACATCCACAAATCAATGGATGTGATAAATCACATTAACAAAATGAAGGATAAAAATCAGACGATCATTTCAACAGATACAGAGAAACCATCTGACAAGATCTGTAAGCAGAAAGAGAAGTCAAGAATATAATCCTATTTACAATCACAACCAAAAGAATAAAATATCTAGGAATAAATGTAACCAAAAAGGTAGAAGACCTATACACTGAAAACTATATGACATTACTGAAAGAAACTGAAGAAGATATAAAGAAATGTTAAGATATTCCATACCCATGGATTGGAAGAATAAACATAGTTAAAATGTCCATATTACCTAAAGCAATCTACAGATTCAATCCAATCTCAATCAAAATCCCAAGGACATTCTTCATGGAAATAGAAGAAAGAATCCTAAAATTTATATGGAACAACAAAAGAACCTGAATACCCAAAACAATCGGGATAAAAAAGAAGAAAGCTGGAGGCATCATAATCCCTGACTTTAAAATCTACTGCAGGGACTGGTCCCATGGTGCAACGGTGAAGTTCGTGTTCTCCACTTTAATGGCCTGGCGTTTGCCGGTTCAGATCCCAGGTGCAGCCCTATGCACCACTTATCAAGCCATGTTGTGGCAGGCCTCCCATCTATAAAGTAGAGGAAGATGGGCACAGATGTTAGCTCAGGGCTAATCTTCCTCAAAAAAAATAAAAGTCTACTGGAAAGCTATAGTAATCAAAACAGCATGCAGCATGGTACCGGAATCAAAACAGACACACAGATGAATGGAACAGAACTGAGAGCCCAGAAATAAAATGATACATTTATGGACAGCTAATCTTCAAAAAAGGAGCTAAGACCATGCAATGGAGCAAGGAACCTCTCTTCAATAGATGGTGTTTGAATAACTGGACAGCCATATGCAAAAGGATGAAAGTAGACCATTATCTTGCATCATACACAAAAATTAACTCAAAATGGATTAAAGACTTGAAGGTAAGACCTGAAACCATAAAACTCCTAGAAAAAAATATAGACGGTACACTCTTTGACATCAGTCTTAGCAGTATCTTTTCGAACACATGTCTACTCAGGCAAGGGAAACAAAAGGAAAAATAAACAAATGGGACTAGATCAGACTAAAAAGCTTCTGCAAGGCAAAGGAAACCATGAACAAAATGAAAAGACAACCCACCAACTGGGAGAAAATATTTGCAAATCATATATCCAACAAGGTGTTAATTTCCAAAATTTATAAAGCACTTATACAACTCAACAAAAACAACAAAAAACATCCCCCTCAAAAAATGGACAGAGGATCTGAACAGACATTTTTCCAGGGAAGATAAACAGATGTCCAACAGGCACATGAAAAGATGTTCGCCATCATTAATTATTAAGGAAATGCAAATCGAAACTACAATGAGATATTACTTTTCACTCATCAGAATGGCTATAACTGACTAGACTTTTTAAAACCCAAAACTAAGCTGAAAAATAGTGAGATCTTCTATACAGGGAAAGAATTATTTGAAATACTACTTACAATCTTATTCCTCAAAGTATGGTCCACACAGCAGCAGCAGCAGCAGCAGCAGGAGCACCCACGAGCTTAAGACTAGAGAATCTTAGGGCCTACCCAGACCTCCTGTGTCTGAATATTAATTTTAACAAACTCCACCATGTTTTGCACATTAAAGTGCACTGGTTCACAGGACAGTGGTGAGAAAGAGTGGGGAGGATCTTTTTCATGTAAACTTTTGATTTTAGATAGTTCAATAAACTAATACCATGTGCAAAGGATTTAGAACAATTTACTTGATTGTTATAGAACTGAAGAAAAAGTCTTACGCCATCATTGGGATGAATCGGCAAAACAGTTTTCTTTTTTGTTGTTGTTGAGTGACAAGTCAGACTGCCTATAATCTGTAATGACCAACAATTTAAATATTTTGCCTACTGAAGAATCAAATCTAATAAGATAGATATCCCTTGTAAATAGCTTTCAAGGCCTGCCTGGCATGCTATGAATTATGTCCTCTCTCTCTCTACACACATATATATATACACACAGACATCTATATCATGTGTATGTATGCATACATGTGTATTTATGAAATTATTATATTTTATAATACTATATAAACTATTATTATTAATCACTATTAAATTATTAAGTATCTAAGTGCATCTCCTCTGACGTCTAGATACATAAAGTCAAATAATACTTTTATCTGAATGATCAATTCACTGGTCATTTTTTTTCTCATTCTCTATGTAATTAACATGCAAAAGAGTTTTATAAGTAAAAGAGTTTTATAAAGAAGTATAATAGAGAAAAAAGACTGTCTTTGGGAAAAATCTTGTACAATTGAAGGAGTAGGGAGAGGTGGCTTCCCAGCCAAAAGAATGAAAGAAACTGAGATAGGCAGCTCTTGGCTGATCCAGAACAACAGGGGTAGACAAGCTTTGCCTGATTAAGGCAGGCAATTTAGTGGTTTGGGATTTTGAGTTTTGACATTTCAGTGCCAATCATAAGCAGGGAATGTGTACCCCAACAGCTAGGATCCTTATAATACCTTCAGGGAACAAACTTTTTTTCCCTGAAAGAACTTAATCCCTACTCAACTACTTTCTGGGCCAAAGGTTTCTCTAAGGCTTTACAGAAAAACTCATACCTACAAAAAAGGCATTTAACTGTCTTACCCATCCACCCCTTTTCAATTCCCTGTGACCTTTAAAAAGTTGGTTGCACATTCAGTTATTTTATAAGTCACAGTAGGTTCAAATTAACCTTAGCAATAGGCTATTTTATAACTAGTTAAAAGCATAGCAGGGAATTTTAAAATCCTTGTCACCATGTCTACCATAGCAAAAATGTCGTTTTTCTGGAGCTTACTACATTTATGATTTATAGAAATATAGTAAACAAACAAATGGAAAAATAGCTTCTACTTTCTTAATGTTGAAATATAAGCTAAATATAAACTCATAAAATTTAACCTACAAAGTAGATTTTGCCGGCTCTCATTTCACTTAAATAGAAAGAATCAGGCACATCTCACATACCCAGTAAAGTAATTATTATGGACTTTTTCATAACAAGTGATGAATGCTTGCTTATCAAAAGGTAGAATGCACTCCCACTTCAAGTTCCCTCTTAATGCTGACTTGGACATTTGTCTTAAAGTGTCTTAACGCTCACAAATGTAGCTACCTGCGCAACCACCTTCCAAGGGGCAGTGGGTTGTTTTTTGTTTTGTTTTTGTAAAGCATACCAAATCTCCAGGTAGTGTGAAAGAAATCTTTCCCCACCAAATACTGTCAACCTTATTTATTTTTTTGTGGCTGGAGAAAATCCAGCTTAACATAAGATACTGACCTAGCCCGTCTTTCAGACAAATAAACACATTCCTAGGTCAAATAAAATATAATACCAGGCATAAGTTTTCCTAGATAAATGACCCAATGACTAAATAATTTATTTGTTCAAAATTGTATTTAATCTGGTTTTAGAATCATTTTGCTTTGTAAATTTAAAGAAATAACTTTAGCTAAAATAATTGATGATACTTCATTAAAACATTAAACTATACACCCTAGTCTTTAATATACTCTGCAATATCCTCTTGTTTCCTGCCAATATATGTGCTTCCTGATTCACATTTTGGATTCCTAAGTAGGCTGAGAGAAGGACAGGAGAGAACTGACTGCACAGCACCACAGTGCTTTACGTGGCAAATGAGCAGGGTAGATGTCTTAGCTCCCAGTTTTTATGAGATAGACAAACATCACTAGAATATCGCTGACCAACAAAATAGACAGCAATAACTGGAAATGAAAGAAAACATCTCCTGCAAGCACAGCTGAATTTCTTTTGAGAATTTTTAATAAGTGCTCTGTCAGCCATAGGCAATTAAAAGTGGACAGTCACATGTAGCAAAAAATTTCAAACCAAATAATGCGTGATATACGCTGTTTATTAAAATTTGCTTTTTAATCTTAATCTACAATACTTTTAATATGCCCTCAAGAAGTTCTACAACTAGAACAACAACTATGAAAGAGTAAACAAAACTCCAAAGAAATGGTAATTTGCCAATTTTTAAAAAATATATAGATTTTGTTTTGGTCAAAAGTAATAACTGATAAGTAAATTAGTTTCTGTATACAATAATAAATTGAACATATCAACTATAAGACACTTCATATTAGCTTATAAAATGGGAAAATTAAGAGCTTGAAAATGGGACCAAATACAGATTTTGGGGGAATCTTGAATCTATGTGCAATCCCTCAAGAAAATACAAAAGGCTTTCTAGAGTGGTTTCCAACAAATGGATGACGCTTACGTCTAGAAAGAAAAATCACTAACCTCATTAAATGGAACAGAATTTTGTGTTTCTAAATAAATGAGAACAAAATGGAGAGTATTCTTTCTATTTTGGTTTTTATCTGACTAAATTTATATATCTCCTCATTTTTGGTGTCATATCTAAGAATCCTTTGTCAAATCTAAAGCTTTTTCCCTCTGTTTCCTTCTAAGAGTTTTATAATTTAAGATCTTACATTTAGATATTTGCTGCATTTTGAGTTAATTATCATGTACAGTATAAGCTAAGGGTTCAACTTCATTCTTTTGCATGTGACTATCCAGCTGTCCAAAACCATTTGATGAAATGACCATTCTTCACCCATTGCAATCAAGATGTATATTTTGTGAGTACTTGTTTTACTAAGCAACTTATCATTTAGTTGTTTTTCACAGCCTTGGAGTAGGGATATTCTTTCTAACATGATAGAAGACCAAAGGCTGTAAAAGTAAATGTTAAATTTTTGCTGAGGAAGATTGACCCTGAGCTAACATCTGTGCCCATCTTCATCTATTTTATATGTGGGACGCCTGCCATAGCATGGCTTGATAAGTGGTGCATAGGTCCGCACTCAGGATGGGAACCAGTGAACCCTGGGCAGCCAAAGCAGAATGTGCAAACTTAACTGCTGCACCACCAGGCTGTCCCTTAAAGGTTATAATTTTTAAATTACATATAGCATAAAAAATATATATAAATCCACAAGTATGTGACAATTTATAGCGAAAATATTTGTAGTAAATATGGTAAGAGAATGTTTTGTTCAATATGCAAAGATATTTTTATAAATAAATATGAAAGTAAACCAAGAGAAAAATAGGTAAAGAATATAATAGTAGATTGCATTATGTGTTCACAACAGTTTTTCTCTCCGTGTTCTTTCCGTGCTCCAATACCCACCGAATTTGGTCTTGACCATGTGACCCACTTGTCAATGGAATGTGAGGGGATATATTGTCACATCTCAGATGTTTCCACATCAGAACAGAAGCTTTATATGTCATTATATGTCTTGATAGGAGCCCTCTTGCTCAGCTTACTGACAACGAGAACTGCAAATTCTAGAAAGTGACTATGCCTGCAACGTGTATTTCAAAATGAGTAGACTCACAGAGGTGAGCCCAGCAGAGTCAAAATAGACCCCTGTACGTATAAAACATGAGCAAGAAATAAATTCATTTTGTCAGAAAACACTGACATATGGAATTGTTTATCACAGTAAAGGGTAACTTACACAAACCCTAACTGCAAGTTCAAAGGAAAATAAATATAAATAGCCAATTAACATAGGAAAATATACTCAACTTCACTCATGTTTACAAAATGCAAATTAAAACAGCAATGAGACACACTTTTTTTTTATCAAATTAGCTAAGATGTATAAAGTGTTGACAATGCTCTAGGAGAAGTAAGTATTCTCAAACACTGTTCGTGGAAGTTTAAATTTGTTCAACCTCTTCTTCCTATGCCAACTTTAAAAGCACATACCAGAAGAGCCAGCAATTCTACTTTTGGGAATTTCTTCCGTCTATAAAATCAAACATGTACACAGAGATACATGTGAAGTGATACTCATTGCATATTCCATTAAATAGTAAAAAAAATAGAATAAAATAAATAAAACCAAAGGAAGAATGGAAGAAAACAAAGAAAGAGAATGCAGACAATAGGGATTGGTTAAATACCTTAATGGGCAACCATGCTGGATAATATGAGGTAGCCATTTAAGAACATAACTGAAAGAATATGGAAGGATATGCTGTTAATTTAAAAAAACAAATTGCACAACAGTGTCCCAAATCATTTCTTATATTTTTGAAACATTCTGATAGATGCATAACAATTATCTGGAAATACCTTAGAAATAGCTTAAATGTTATTATATTCTGGGAATTTTCTTGCATAGCTGCTCGTGTCACAATGAAGCAACTTCTACTTATCACTATCTGCTATTCTATATGAATATTTATACAATATTATGTATTATATTCATAATCAGAAAACCTAGTTTAAAAGTAAAACTAAATTAAATTAAAATATATTTAAGAAAAGTTTGAGCTGAGCTGATCAATTTGGATTTCACATCAGCAAGTTCACTATCCTGGACCCATGAGAGTCTGCCGCCACCTGTGGCAGAAAATATAAATTGAAGATGAAAGCATTAAAAGGTGAAAAATAACAGAGACAAGGCTCTGAAGCTGAAAATATATACTTGCTATTTGGACAAATCACCTGGAATCATGTGATTACCCAAGTTTGTACTGAATACAAAATAAATATGTAGATTTATTGATGGATTCATATAGGATCAGGGAAACAAGAAAAACAATGTCTCTGAGCGTCTTCCTCTAAGTTTCAAATACAATGTGCCCCTCATGCCAAAAAAGATAAATTATAACTCACAGCTGGCCACTCTCATTAATGGGTCTCAGATTTTTTTCTAGCCCACAGTGTTTAACTGTTTTATTGATTTAAAATCAATTAGAAATTCACAGGACTTTTTGTTATTTGCTTCTTAGGTTGTGATTTCACATGCAAATGAATTTCAATCTTTTAACTGGACCAGACAAAGTCAGTTAAGAAAAAGACATTCAGACAAGTGTTTGCCTATAGGCATATGATGTCTCTTGCCTTATCCCTTTTATCCCTCATGACTAGATTCGCCAAGCCCTGCTGAGTCAGGTTAGGTTAGCTTAGAAAAGTTTCAATTCCGTGTACCCGTCACGGACAGAAGCATTGAGTAATGAACAAAGGGAACCATGGGGAGTGGTTTCAGGCTTCAGTGTCTGTAGCAGGGAAAAATCAATCAT
This sequence comes from Equus quagga, assembly GCF_021613505.1. NCBI lineage: Eukaryota > Metazoa > Chordata > Mammalia > Perissodactyla > Equidae > Equus > Equus quagga. The sequence goes on along the minus strand of NC_060287.1, from coordinate 4,904,302 downwards.
AAATTGTTAGATACAGGAATATCATTTTTAAAACTATGATTATAATTTAAAGGGCACAATCAGCTAATTGAAGCCAGAAGAGAAATGCTTAAATAATGCATAAAGTGGAAATCTTGGTAGAAACTAGTTTTTAAACATTTAAAAGATTTTTTTTCCTTCTGTGGCTTAAAACATTCCCAGGAAGTAATGACGGAGAAAAATAAGAATCTGGACAAAGCTGATCAGGAAAAACTGAAGTAAAAATAATCCCCAAATACCACAAAAACAGAAATGAACCAGTCAAGAAGAGTGACAACTACATAAAACTCCTGTTTATTATATCATCCATATTATGAATTTATGAGAGGAAATATAGCATCATGGGCATTTGTCCTTTGTCTCATGCTAATGGATAGCAATGATATTTACTTATAGAACCTTGACAGATTTGTGTGTAACTCCTCTCCCAAACAGAAAGGAGAATGGAACCCAAATCTGAATCAAACTTCTGCTAGATTTAGGGAACCTACGTTGGGATGGTGACATTTGCCCTCCAAGATTTCAACTTGAGCGTTCTGAGGAGATAATATAACACAACAAGGGCTGTACTAGCAGTGTGAATAAAGAGCCTTGTTGTGCTTAGAGGGAACAATATAATGCTTCAGTTGACAGTCAGGAAACTTGTATTAGATATCTTTTTTTTTTAAAGATTGGCACCTCAGCTAACATCTATTGCCAATCTTTTTTTTCTTCTTCTTCTTCTTTTCCCCAAAGACTCCCAGTACATAGTTGCATATTCTAGTTGTGGGTTCTTCTGGTTGTGCTATGTGGGATGTTGCCTTAGCATGGCCTGATGAACAGTGCCATGTCTGTGCCCAGGATCTGAACCAGCAAAATCCAAGGCCACCAAAGCAAAGCACGCAAACCTAACCACTTGGCCATGGGGCCAGCCCTGATTATCCATTGATATATAACAAATTACCCTAAAACTTAGTAACTGAAAGCAACATATAGTGATCATCTCATAGTTTCTGTGGATCAGAAATTTGGGCACTGCCCATCAGGGTATTCTACTTTAAGTCTACAATCAAAATGGTGGCCGGGGCTGTAGAGCCATCTCAAGCTCCACTGGGGACAGATTCACTTCCAACCTTACTTAAATGGTTGTTGGTGGGATTCAGTTCTTCAAGGGATGTTGAATGAAGGACCTCAGTTCCTTGCCAATTGTTGGCCAAAGGCTGGCCTCAGTTCATTACCATGTAGCCTTCTCCAACACAGAAACTTTCTTGATCAAAGCCAGCAAGAGAGTCTGCTAGCAAGATGGAAGTCTCCATCTTTTGTAGCAACCAAGGAAGTGACATCTCATCATCTTTGCTGTATTATATTCATTAGAAGTAAGTCACTAGATCCAGGCCACATTCAAGGGGAGCCAATTACAAAATGACTTAAAAACTAGGAGGTGGAGATCATTGTAGGCCATTTTAGAAGCCTGTTTACCACACAAGATTTCAAACTAAAAGTGATTTTCTTCTTCTCTGAAGATATGGAGCACCATATCATTACATTTCTGAGTGTCTCTGACGAATTTGCTGAATAGAAAACCTAATGACCATGCTGGTTTTATTAGGAAAAATAGTATTTCTCCATTAACAATAAAAGATTTTTTCCTGGTGAGATATAACTTGGCTAGTCTCATTTTCCTGAAGATTTCTTTGAAATTTTTTCTAATTCCTCTACTGTCTCCAGTTGTAATGAAATGTCTTCATCAATAAAATAAAATTGACAATGGCACTGGAACTTATTACAACACCAAAACCATCCTCCCAATAGCTAAAGCCCTTTAGAATGTTTTATAAATGATAACTAGTCAAAAACCAATTTGGCTTATCAAATTGTGTGGAATTTTATTGATCTCCTGATGCTTAATTGTAATGAGCAAGCTTAACGTCACTTCAAGCCTAACTAAAGAAAGAAGAAATTAGAAAATGTTTTATAAACAAGCCAGTCCCCATTTTCAAATCTTATGATCTACCCCATTCTGTTCCCTTTACTCACTTTAAATTATTCACAAATCATAATGACAACTAGAGTTACTAACGAAGGACGGGAAGCTGACTAGATGTTGCTCTTCAGAAATGTTATCTTCTTGGCATTCTTTGGTCTATGACAATGACTAGAGAGCTGGTTACAACTCTTTGAGACTTTACTGATTCCCACAAGATTTTAACTCCTCATGAATCTCTGAGTCCTGAGACAGGAAAGCAGGAAGACGTTGCTGAGAGGTCTACTGTATGAGGATAATAGCACCCAAATAATTCGAGTGGACGCTGGCAAAGGAGAACCACTTCATGAAACCAATGTTAGTAACAAGATACCATGGCTCATGAGGAGAGTGTGGGGAAAAGGATTTGATTTCCTGGATTACAGCTTGTCTAGTGAGACCTAAGAAAGCAAGTTAGGAGAGAAAGAGAAAGTTCTATGGAAATATATTTTTTCAAAACCAATTGCAGATAAAAGGGCAATTAAAAACTACTAATTCAATGGAAGAAAAAATCAATGATAAAACACGTAAAACATAAAATCAAAATTAAATGGTAAAAATAAAACAAATTTTGTATATAGAGCAACTACATATTTTATATGTGTGTGTGATTTTTTCCTGTGAAAACCCAAAATATATCAAATTGAATTTTTAAAACTCATATGCTCCTATCTTCAAATCAAAATAAAAAGTCAAGGGGCCGGCCCGGGGAGGCAGCAGTTAAATTCACTCGTTCCGCTTCAGCGGCCCAGGTTTCGCTGGTTTGGATCCTGGGTGTGGACATACACAGCGCTTGTCAAGCCATGCTGTAGCAGGCATCCCACATACAAAGTGGAGGAAGATAGGCAAAAATGTTAGCTCAGGGCCAGTCTTCCTCAGAAAAAAAGGAAAAAATGGATGATTGGTGGTGGTTGTTAACTCAGGGCTAATCTCCCTCAAAAAAAAATGTCAAGTTGAAAGTCATATATAAGTGTTGATAAAATATGTCACTCATCCACTTGACAATTAATGCTAGTGTGGCAATATTCAAACCACATTATGGAGTTTATTATACAAAGCAAAATGGATATTGCATAGTTGTTTCCAATGAAAAAAGTTAAGCTGTTTCTAACGACCACAAATTGTATACTTCCTAATGACAAGTAGAAGCAACCTGTAGGAGAACAATTCTCTAGTGGTCTCTCACATTTTTGCACACTTTGGAAACAGAAGTACTGATGGACTTTTATTGTCAACTACCTTTCCAAGGATGTTTGTATAGAGTACAGCTTTGGAAGATAGAGATAGGGTCTTCTTCCAGAGCAAGGCAGGTTTTATTTTAACTGCCCAGTATGATAAAAGTAATATCTCCTCCTGGGGAAAAATTTAGGCTTGTTTGATTCCATCCTATTAATACAGATGAAAATTTCCTAAGTGTGAAGTTCCTCTCTTGCAATGCAATCTATTGCTCATGCAGGCATCACTGGACCCCTGTAGAATCCCCTTATGGGAATTTGGGCTCAGGGAACTGGTTCAATAATATGAAAATATTGTGGCTACTGTTATTTCTATGAATAATTAACTATCTGATTGCTCTAAACCAGTAGTTTCATGTCATTTTTTAGTATCCATGAAATTATGGGAGATTAACTTGTGAGCTTGCATAAAGGATAAATTTCAGATGCTTCACAGTTCTTGACACAACCAACCAAGAGTACATAGCAATGACAAACATGCATGCATTCAACAATACAGCCTTGAAATATGTGCTGAAAATACTAACAGAATGACAAAAAGAAATGGATAATTCCTCAATTATAATGGAAGATTTAGATATGTTTATCTCAGAAATTGACAGGTCAACAGATTAATACTTGTTTATGATTAATCCATAAAATTTAAGGAAAGTTTAAGCTACTAGATATGTATGTGTCTGTATCCAAGGATTTAACAATGTTGAACTCCATGTGGATATTTACAAATATTTGCCACATACTAGGTTGCAAAGGAAGTTGCAAGAAATATTAAAGAACTGAAACCACACAGATTGTACTGCATGCCCACTGAATTACTTTTTTAATAATTAAAAAACAGTAAAAATGAGATGAAAAAATGACAATGTAAATTACAGAATGCTAAGAATTAATAAGAAAATTCTGCATTGGAGAACTTGTGGAAAAAAGTTATATTGATACTTAGAGGGACATTTCTAGTCTTTCTTTTTTGAAAGAAAGAGAAAAGATGAATGGCTTAATCAGTGCTCATAAAGCTAAATTAACAACAATAAAAGTAAACCAAAGTAACATAAAAAGAAGAAACTACATTAAAGAGCAATTATTAATAAAATAGACAATGATCAGAACAGTGAGAGTGAAACAAAAATAAAAGATGATTATTTAAAAAATCTAATACAATAAACTTCTCAGATCAAACTAAACAGAAAAGAAGGAAATTAATATACCAGTCTTTTTAAAAGATGAGTGAATAATGAACAGTTGTATGTGAATAAATTTTAAACTATAGACAAAATAAATAATTTTTCGGAAAACAGTTCTGAAACATTTTGGTGTCAGGAACACTGCACTCTTAAAATTATTGAGAATGCCAAAGAGCTTTTGTTTGTCCAGGCTCTATCAACATCTATAGCTTAAAAAATAAAAACAAACAATGGTAAAATATACATGTTTTAATTCATTTTGCAATAGAACAATAATGAACCCATTACATGTTAAAATAAATAACATTTTATAAAAAGTAACTATATTTTTCCAAAACAGCAAATAAAGTACTGAGAATAGTGTCTATGTTTTTTTAAAATTTGGCTTAATATCACATTAAATCTGCTAAAACATCACAGTTTAGTCTCTGAAATCTTGAAAAATTCCTCTGTATAGTTGTGAGAGAAAAAGAGTAAAGAAATGAATAATATTTTAGTATGGTGTAATTATGAAATATTTTTTACCTCACAGACCCCTTGAAAATTTCTCCAGGCACCGCAGGGATTCTCAGAACAGACTTTGAGACAAGCTGTTCTACAAAAAATTAAATAAACAAATTCAAATCAAGAAGAAATAGAAAGCATGACCAAATCTATCATCTTTAAAGTAAAATATCAACAATCAAAAATTTCTGTCAATCTTATCCCTACCCAATGGAGACAGAGACAGGGAAGTTACTAGATCTAGATAAGTTTAGCCAATTTGTCATGAACAAATAATCTGAAATTTGCAGAAAATAGAAAAAAGAAGGTAATCACTCTGTGTGGTCAGCATAAGTCTGTTGAAAAATGCAAGCAAGCTCATTGCAAGGAAACAAAATTTCAGCTGCCTCACTACTAGAGTCGATGAGAGAGTTCATTGTGATTTACAGATATGAGATGAATGTATTAAAATCAGTAGCATCCATATATTCTACCAATTTCTCTATTTAGGTATCAGAACAGGAAAACAGAATACCACTTGCAAGACAATATAAAGCACATGGTATCTGGGTAAAACTCTAACAAAGGGTGTCCCTTTATGAAGAAAATTAAAAAACATTATTGAAGGATACAAAAAAAAATCTGAAAATAAAGTACCATGTTCCTTTACAGAAGGCCTCAATAATATTTTAAAACAAGTCAATTCTCATCAAATTATTTTATGAACTAATGTAATTCACATCAGTATTTCAACTTTTTCAGTTATTTAAAGAATGAAATTTGGCAAACTATTTCTAATAGCCTGCTACTCACTGTCAAAATCTAGCAGCTTTAGAGAAAATGCAGACTCTCAGGCCTTACTCCCGATCTACTGAATCACAGGTGGTTGGAGAGTTTGAGAAGCATCAATCCTTCAAGAACCTAAGAATGGCCAAAATACTCAAAGAGCAAAAGTAACAAAAAGTGGGAACTCTTGCCCTACCAGATATAAGCACTTAATATTACAGGATAACATTGAAAATGGCACTGATATGTGGATAGATGATCCATAAAACAAAATATGTAATAGAAGTAGACCCTATCTTATATATCATGGTATCATGGTATTTGTATGAAATATTACAAACCAGTGGTGATAGGGGGGTGGGTCATCCAGTTAATAAATACTTTTGAAACTATTTGTTTTCATTATATACAATATATAATTATGTATAAACATATAATTCTATCTATCTGTTACTTATCTGTCCATCTCTCATTGGTCAAACACCGTACATGTGAAAAGCAAGATTTTACAGACATTAAAAGTAATTATAGGTGAATATCTTTATGAGTTTGGTAAAAGAAAGGACTTAGTATATGTCTTAGCTTGAGCTGCCATAAGAAAATACCATAGACTGGGTGATTTAAACAACAAAAGTTTATTTTCTGACAATTATGGAGGCTAGAAGTCCAAGATCAAAATTCTAGCTGATTTGGTTTCTGTTGGGAGCTGTCTTCTTGGCTTGCAGATGACCACTTTCTCCTCACAGGGCCTTTCCTCTGAGCCTGGGGCCTGGGTGGGGATGGGGTGGAAGGGTTAAGAGAGGGAATGGCAAGGGGGTAGAAAGAAAGAGAAGATAGATCCTTTATCTTCTTACAAGGCCACCAACCCTATCAGATTATGGTCCCATCTGTTATGGACTGAATATTTGAGTCCCCCCCCCCCCCCAAATTCATATGTTGAAGCTTTAACTCCCATTGTGTCTAGGTTTGGAGATAAGGCCTTTAAGGAGGTAATTAAGGTTACATGAGGTCATAAGAGTGGGATTTTGATCTAACAGGATTAGTGTACTTATAAGAAGAGATACCAGAGTGCTCATTTTCTCTCTTTGCACACACAAGAGGCCATGTGAACACACAGCAAGATGGAGGCCACCCACAAGCAGAGAGAAGAGGCCATAGACTGAAACCTGCCTGGCCAGCACCTTGATTTTGGACTTCTCAGCATCATGAACTCTAAGCAATAACTTTTAGTGTTTAAGACAGCCAGTCTGTGGCATTTTGTTATGACAACCTGAGCAGATTAATACACTCTCTTATGACCTCATTTAACCTTAATTACTTCCTAAAGGCGCTACTTCCAAAGACAGCCATGTTGAGGGTTAGAGTTGTAACATATGAGTTTTGTGGGGACACAATTCATTCTTTAGCACTATGCAAGATCAAAAAGCACAAAGCAAAAATTAGAAGATTTATTAATATGATTGCATTACATAAAATCATCTGTATGATAAATGTACTTTAAACAAAGTTAAAGTACTAGCCATAGACCTAGAGGATATATTTTTAACATTTATAGAAAATAAAAGTTACTGAAAAAATACAAGTAACTGCTATAAATCGATAATAGAAGACAAATAGCTGAAAGGAAATATGTACAAAGGATATAAAGAAGAATTACCAAACAAGGAAACACAATGACCAATAAACATATGAAAAGACTCTCAACCATTTTACATTTCTGTAGGGAAATGCAAATTTTGGAAAATGAGATTCTTTTCCTACCCAGGTGATTAGCAAAATAAAGATGAATCTGGCAATACAAGTATTTGTAGGATGTTGGAGAAAGAAAATTCTCATAAACCTTTTGTTGAAGAGTATATTGGTAACATCATTTAGAATAGAAGTTTCAGTCTTCCTAGGATAATTGAATACATGCATATTCTGTGATACAGCCATTACACTTTTACTAGATACTCTACTGCAATTCTCTTACCTGTAGAAAAGAAGACATGCACAGGAATGAGCCCTGAAATATTGGTTGCATGAGTGAAAAATTGGAACTAATCCAAATGTCTCCATCAGTAGTGAAACAGATATATAAATTGTGGTTTATTCATGCAGTGGAATACTAGAAGATTTAAAATGGGTGAACTAGATTCTAAATAAACATAGATAGACTTTAAAGCAGAATGTTGAATGAAAAAGTAAAAATAAAAAAAGCAAGTCATAACGTTACCCAGAATAAGATAAATTTTATGTAACTTCTCAGAAGATGGAAGGTACAAGGATCATGAGAGCTAACAGAATGAGTCACTTACTCCATTCCTGCTTTCAGGGACAAACTTTGAGTTTTATATTTCATTTTTTTAGGATAAAAGCTTTCTGAGCCAGTCCAGTAGAGTGGTGGAAGCAGGAGTAATATCTGTGCCAGTCTCAGATTAACTTTCCCTTGACTGTCTGGGATTTAATTACTGCATAACAACATAACAGGGATGTCCAGATAGTCCAGCTATTGACCTGAGGACTAATGAAATTCAGAGAGCAAAAGTCAGTGGTGTGTGCTGACCTCCATCCCTCCCGATGAATGCCCATAATCACACTTAAGGCATACTCTGATAGATATTACCTTCCCTAAATCCCGTTCTTAGCTATTTCTGTAATGCTCTGAGCCTTCCAAATGGACAATCTAATAACTATGCTTGACTGTCATGATTTAATGAGATAGTCCTTGAATATAAAGTGTTTTCAGAAAGGTATTAATTCTTCAAATTCCTAGAAACGCCTTTGTATACTTGAAATGAAGGTGAGGATTGATTGGTTTGTGGTTGGTCAGGTGGGTGAGCGAGAGAGAGAATCCCATTGGGGTCAGGTAAATAGCTTGGGTTTGTTTTCAGCAGTTGCAGCAGCTAGGGAAGTGGCTGTGCAACATCTTCCTCCACCAGCTGCTCTGGCTCTGCCAGCTCCAGGCAACAAAAACAACTTGCAAGCAATGGGAATCTCCCAACTTCTTGGAGGTACTAATTGAATTTTAAAGGGTCTACCCTACCCCTCCCAACCAATAGGACTCTGTGAATGAGAGGGTCTGAAGGAGGCCAGTGAAAAAGAGATGAGTATTTTCATCATAGATAATGTCTTTATTTCAAGTTACAGGCCTGATCCAGGCCAGGTTATTGCAAATTATTCTTCCAATGCTAAAAGTTTTATCATAGTCATCTGTATAACTAAAACACTTCTGGAATTTCCCAATTTAAGCCCAGCATTCTGCATACCACCTGGTAGCGTAACTCATTTTTAGCCTGCACTATGTTCCCGAATCTGTCTATCAACCCTGATTCCACTTACAGCAATGATAAGAACACATTATGCAGATGTCTTGAATTAGTTTAAGTTCTAATTGACAGAACACTTGAACTTGCCTGAGAAGATAAACACTAAATAAACAGTATTTATACCTTTGTTTAGCTGCTGTTGGCATTTCTGTAAATGTTTAGAAGAGAAAAATCTCAACCATTTAATGGCTTTTTATGTAAATCATGGAGGCTAGTTATTTATTTAATTCCAAATATTAATTTGAAAAGTTATGCCCCAAAAATATTCAAATTTTCTTAGTAAACCAACCTTACTTATTTTTCTCTATACTTGAATGTAAAATGCTTATCATGGCATTTTTTAACAATATATTAAATATTTGAAAAATTTAGCAGACAACAGACTTGAAATTTATTTTTTACCTCTATAATACTGAAAAGTTTGTATTGCTTAGTTCTCATCATAGGCATTGGTTATCCCTAATTTTAGAATCCTCTATCAAATCTTGTTATAATGGTCCCAACAAATAAATTTTAAGAAATTTAAGAAAGAAATCATAGGCTAATAATTATATTTTTCTGGCTACTGAAGATAATTTTATAGAAAGAAACACTGCCTTGTCATGATGCCATTGATAGGGAATACATAACTTTGTATTAACTTTTATGTTGTATATACCTGTAAAAATGTCCCAAACACGTGAAGTTACTTTTCTTTGATGATTCCCTTCTTTTTCTATTTACCAGCCAAAATATTTTTATTTAACATTATTGTGTCCATCAGCATTTTTTAAGCATGATGTTTGATTTTTGCTTTAATTTATGTAAAGATTACCTACTTTGCTTTCTAAAATAAATAGATAAACAAATCAATCAATCAAGCAATATTAGCCTACTACCATAATTTTGCTCTGCTCTTACTTCTCTGTTTTAATAATTTTGTACTAAATTGAACCAAACTAAAAGAAATATCTTTTCCACATTGTGACACTTTAATAGAAATCATTTTTGACATACATGTTATCTCTAAATATAAGCTTTAAATGTTTTACGTTTTTACTGCTGATCAGCAGAGTACAGAGTACTTAAAATATCATACCCAACTACTGCCACATTTGTTTATTTTTTGATCACTGTTTTAAACGTATTACTATTAGAGATGCATTTGAATGTTTGAAATCTTAGGTTCTATTTTTTGCTTGTTTTCAGATATTGAGGATTTTTAAAAAAATACTGACCATCATTAATGTTTTTAAAAAACCTCGTATGTTTAGTATCATTATAGGAACCCTTCTCTTTAGTAATATAATAGTGTCACAAAACTATTATATATGAGACAGACATTTTGTTTTTTGAGGAAGATTAGCTCTGAGCTAACATCTGCTGCCAATCCTCCTCTTTTTTCTGAGGAAAATTGGCCCTGAGCTAACAACTGTGCCCGTCTTCCTCTACTTTATATGTGGGATGCCTGCCACGGCATGGCTTGACAAGCAATGCGTAGGTCCGTACCCAGGATCAAAACAAGTGAACCCGAAGCAAAACCATGTGAACTTAACTGCTGCACCACCCGGCCAGCCCCAAAGAGGGACATTTTTAATAGAATTAAATTATATAAACTTTCAGTTCAAAACAGAGGTGGGTCAATGGATCTCAGTTTTCATGCCAAACTGACTAATTGATGGTTTCAGCCTGAACCCCTCTTTTGCAAAGTATTTGGAATCTGTTTTTATAAGATCATTGGGAAAGACTGTCATGATGATAGAAGCAGGATTAAATTCAAGGTGGTAGAATAAAAATTAAGCATTTTCCATTCCTGATATAGAATATCAGGAGCCAAATTATAAATAGTAAAATCAACATTGATTAGACAAAATGGGTGGTGAAATCTTCAAAGAAAATATGTTACTACATAGCTCATAAAAGACTGGTATGGGGAACACTAGAAGATAAACCCTCGATAGATATGTTTGGAAAATATTCAAAGCCAGTCTTAGGCATTTCTATCTTTCTCATTGGATCAATGCATGATTGAAAAATATGAAACAATATTGCTGAGGGTCATTTGAAGGAGAAAAAAGTTGAATAAGGAAAACCACTTGGAAACTATGTGGTCATTAAAAGTATTAACTAATTAAGACTGGAATTAGGGTTATGGCACTGAGAACCGAAAATAATTAGTACATTACTACTTTCTCTGTTTTATACCTGGGAAATTATGTTTAAAGTTAAAAAAATTATTAATTTGATATGAGATGTAGAAAATAGAATTTTACATTTGGAACAAATATTGGTGATTATAGTATTTAGGCTATTGCTAGCTTTTATAATAAATAAACTCAATTGTTTTAAGAGCTGTATATGATAGAATATTATTTTACATTTAAATAACTCTTCAGGTGTTGCTGGTGAGTGAGTGACCTTCTTTCACTTGGTGATTTACGTTTTTATCTTTGGCTCCCTTGGGGCCTTGGAGACCTCTAAATTCAACCAGCAGAAAGGTAAAGGAAATGTGGAGAAGACACAATTGCTTCGTTAAACCTCAGTCCAGAGGTGATAGATATCACTTCCAATCATATACCAATGGAATGTGCCCTACATGCAAGGAGAGTGGAAATACAGTCTGTGGTTGGGAGCTACTCTCTTCAACAGCTCTCTTTCTACATGGAAAGGGGAATATGAATTTGAGGGCCTAGCAACCATCACTACCACAGAGACCATCTAGCCTATGTTCTCATTTTGACAATAGTAATTTCTAAGCTCAGAGACATTAGCCAAATATCACAATTTATATCAACATTGACAAGAATCCAGACAACATAATTCCAGTCATTGATTTACATTGAATGACTATTCAGTGACTATTTATATAGTTTATATCTTGGGCCAGGCACTATGCTAGGTTCTATGGATAACTTGTTGAAACAACACAAAAATCACATTCAAGCTGAATGGCTACTCTGCTTTACCATATTAAGTTATGTGTGTTGAAATTATTAGAATGAATTTCTTCAAAAACTACAACTCTTAATCCATTTTTTCATAGTAACTAAGCATTCAAGTTTGGAGTCAGGCAGAGGTTGTGTAGACTAATATATAATTCTGACACTTAATGACTCTACGGCTGTAAGTACTCTTATTTAGTATGTTTGTGCCTCACTTTCCTTATTTCGAAACCTGAAATAATGTTAGTAACTCCTTCATTAGTTTATTTATGCAGTGAGAATTTAGGGAGCACCTATCGTGAGCTCCTATGACATGCCAGGTTCTGAGGATCTATGAGAAAATAATTCAGGCTAAATATCTAAGTCGTTAGAGCTTAAATTATAGATAATATATCAGATGCTGTTAAGTTATATAGAGAAAAATGACGCACAGTAAATGACATAGAGAGTTCTTGAAAGGTTGACGTTTTAAATACGGTGGTCATGAAAGGTCTCTTTGGTAAGTTGACATGTGAACATAAATCAGAAGGAAATAAGAGAACAAGCCATATAGTAAGTAAGAAGAATAAGTTCCCAGCTAGAGGGTCCTGCAAATGCAAATGTTATGGAACAGAAATGTGCTTTGTGTGTTTGAGGAACAGGGAGGAAGCTAGTGTTTTTGAGGTTGAGGATATGAGGAGACTAAGTACTGACCAAAAAGGGCTTCTCATTCCCCTCAGCTTGATTAAACTTTAGACAGGCTTCTTCCTGACTCCAGGTCCCTGACCTCCCTTTTCTTAAAGCATTTACTTTAGATGACTTACAATTGTACACTCTTTCTCTGCCTTTTTGAAATGTGTGTAAATCTTCTCCCAGCCTCTTGCCAGTTTTACAAGCCAGGAAATGTCTTTCTCAGGGACTTGGGAAACATCTCTTTGAAATGTTAACATTGAACGAGATAGCATCCTTATCTCCCAGTCTCTGTGGGAGGGTAGGAGCCTAATTTCAGTGGGCACATTGCTCCAAGTTGTAAAAAACTACTTACTGTCTTGAAGACAGGAGGATAGGTGAAGGTACTTTTGTTTGGGTAAGGCCAACTAGAAAATACAAGTGACCTTAGATTCCCCCTGCCCCAGCTCTTAAAAATTCTCCGGCCCTTTGTTTCAGTGAAGTTGAGTTCAGTGTCTCTCCCCCATTGCAATAGTCTTGAATTAAGTTTTCTTTGCTTGGTTAACTTTTACAGTACTACGAGACTGTTCACAGAGTTAGGGCAAAGTCAAATCACAAATGGTCCTTTGACTATGTTAAAAGTCTTTTGAGTGAGTGGGAACTTCTCTGGAGTTTTAAGTAGAGGACAGTCATGATATACCTTATGTTCCCAAAGAATCATGCTGGCTATCATTAGAGAGTAGAAATGAGAAGTAGAAACAGAAAAATCAGTGAAAAGTCTTTTGCAATAATCTAATCAGTGTGTCCCTAAAAGAAAACACTCCCAGTGAGCTGAACTTTGGAACATATATCTAGTTCTTCATTTTGCATAAAAGGAAAAAGACATTCCAAAGTACTGATTCATGGACATTGGCTAATCATTTGTTTAGTTCGAGAAATCATATTGGAAGATATGAGTCAAGGAGGTTTGGGGAAAAGGCCTTTGTTTTTGACCTCTCAGAAAGATGACAGAGTATGAGGATGTTTGTATCCTATTTGAATGTTTACCAGAGATCTTTGACTGTGTCTGCTTCATCGCTCAAGACTGGAAACCCAAGCTCCTGTACCAGCTCCTTCTTGCATCCCTCCAGAGCTAGGTTTAGTGGCTTTTTGGTTTGGTCTCTGTTTGTTTACCCTTCCCATTTGTTCAGTCCCAGCAAGTCTAACATTATGATAGTAGTTGCTATATTTTATCCCCTCTATTGAACTGTTTTGTGAGTTGGTTGGTTGCTTTTTAAGTCACCAACTAGCAGAATTGGTTACTTTTTTATACTGTGAAGTAATTGAGCATTAATGCATCCTTGAGGAAACGGTAAGGATAATTTTTCAGATGATTGTAGAAAGTAAAGTTAAGTTTTTGTTTGTTCTTTTATGTGTTTAGTTTTTGTTGTGTTGAAGGAATTGTATTTAATATTTTATTTGAGTCTTCTAAGTTATGGAATCAGGAGGCCTTGGGAACATGATCTCATTTTCTCTGAACCAAGTGTATATCTGGCTTGTATCTATGTAGAAATGGCATAAGAAGTGAGGATGGGCCAGTGCACCTTTACTATATAATTTTCTGGGTAGGTCTCATTGACTACACAATATTGTTCAGAAAACCAATCCCCATATTCCTTCTATATCACTTTCCAAACAATGTCTATCTTGAGTAATGAAAAAAAGTGCCACAGAGGTACACAGCAATACATGAGCTGAAACCCTGCAATAGCTACGGGGTTCCTTAAGAGCTCTATTGAGGTCTGGAGGAAAATGTGAATTCGGCTTCTATGTTATAGTTCTTTCATTTGTAAAGTCAGAATAATAATACTTATCTGTCTCTCTTGGGTGCTGTAAAATTAATTAGAGTGTTATGTTCTTTGAGAAACATGAATGAAAGTGACTCATCAAGAGCAAATTTTGATTGCCATTCCTAAGGTTAATGCTAACAATAAAATATAACATTTGTGCACTTTTTCCTGTTTTAGTTAGAGATTGGTAACTTGTAACTTTTAAATACTGTAGAAGACTGCATATTTAAGGAAAGAAAATACAGCTTTAGAAACGTAAAATCCACGAGGGAAGGAATTTGTTTGTTTTGTTCGCTGCTATGTCCTAACATCTGGAAGCATGCCTGACACAGCTCAGTAGATACTTGTTTAAGGAGTACATGTAAAAGGTGTTGTATTAACACACGTACATTCATAGTTATAGTCCAAAATGTACCACAAATGTGCCAATCTGAATTCTTATCCACATCAAAAAGCATACCACACATGCACATGCCTGTTTTTCCAAGTAAATAACTAATTGCTGTATTTAATTGCTCTATAAGCAACCATTTAAATGGAAGAATATTAAAAGAAATAGCTCATTTTATTTTTAGGAAAACAAAAAATATGTATAACATAAACATATTGTTATAATCAGAGTTATTTTGATATTATAATATTATAAATAAGGGCCATTGAAAATGCTACTTTAATTTTATCTTATTTCCTGCATTTGTATGATGTTCACAACTCATTCTCATGTTATTGTTTTGTTATGTTTCTTGGATTTTAATGCATTGACATAAGCCCTTCCTGTGTAGCGTATTTTTTCCCTACATTTACACAGATATTTAGTTTCATGAAATATTGCCAAATTGGCATATCTTTTTACTTTCCTCTTCCAAAGCCCTCTATCTCTCTGGTTCTGATAGAAATGTGAAATTCTGAACAAGTATGCTTATCATGAAATTATATTAACAATCTTAATTAACAAAAGCAACATTATTTCGGTGACTTGAATTTATGAAATGGCAAAACTAACTCCTGTCATTCTGTCAGGTAACTAATCATATGAGAATCTATAACATGCGAAGGTAATCTTAGGTGTTTATATAAGAAATTCTTCCACTTGGATTTCTTCAAAACAAACAAATAAATAAAAGAAAAATAGAAATAAAACTCATCACAATTAATATTATTTCTCAGAGCTACTACTTGATATCATTACCATTATTATTGCTATTGTTGTTGCTGCTTTGGCATTCATGGTTCAATGCTACATCGGTTTTGAGACCCTAATTCCCTTATTCTGAAATCCAGGCCTCTCACACCAATGGAAATTCCTTCATCTCATCTGGGGAGGGGAAACTTACATCATTCCTTATTTCCCTCTGCAATTTTAGGTAAATGTCTTATTCCTCTTTCCAGTGGGCAGTGATCACTTCCATTCTCCAGAAGGAGCCCCATTCTACCAGCATATTGCTTCCTCTTTACAGCCTCCTAAAATTCACTACTGCCCCATGAGTCTTATACTGAATGTTTATGAACAAATTATATCTTTTGTAAATTCCCATAGTCATATATGAGCATCTTCCAATCTATAAATATATTTCAAATGCCCATTCATAAGTTGGTTGTTTAATACCCAAAATGCATTATCATTGGAAAACTTTATCATAGATTGCATTTACAGCGCCACACTAACACCAAAACCATTTGCACAGTATTTTTGGCTATATGATGACAAATAATTACGACAATGTTCACTAGGGGAACTACGTTTATTTTTCCAAATTGGTGTAATCCATATTTCTAAAGCTACAGTGACTTGAGTATAAGAAATTGATAGGTATAACACAATAAGTATATTTTAAAAATATATCTATTATGAGCACCAGCAATCCCTCCCAAACTTGATACCCTTGCATTCACTTTGCTTTTTAAAAAAACAACTTCAAATTCATTAAATTTGCCTGAAATTGTGCTGAGAGTCCCTAATGACAATTTCACATGTACTTTGAGAACTTATCTGAAAAGTATTATGTAGTATCCTGCTTTAGCGTATTTGCTATTTTCCTACTTTTCTCTTTTACCTCTGTACTCCTTGATGCAACGTTTTATTGTAATCCGTTTTAAAAGTGCCAGCCCTGCCAACAGTGACCTCTGAGAGCATTGCTTCTTCAGTTAGTGCTACTTACTGTCAAGGTTTAGTTCACTGCTGTCACCACCATTGGCTCTTCCACCAGTGTCAGTGTGGTTGGCCTTCCTGATACTGTCTTCATCCCAGCAGTTCATTACACCATTACCAGTGTCAACGACAGGACACCTTAAAGCTCAGTCTTCCAAGAAGACTATAGAGAACTAAGTCTTTTGATCTTGCTAATTCTTTCATCCAAACCTCCATAGCCTATGTGAAAAATAGAGTTCTGTGGTGAGACAGGGCATTGCAGTTAGGCAAGAGGTAGAAATTGTGGCAAGAAACTACAAATCTAGGGTACAGAAAAGGAGTTAAAAGTTAACTCTGTGAGAAAACTCCCCCAGGAGCTTTTCCCTCTTATGTTCTCCCTTTCCTCATCAACAGTATTGCCTTTTTATACATTGATTTTTTAAAAATTCTGAAATATTGCATACATAAGAAGTGGGCATAGAAACATAAACACATCATTTAAAGACAAAAGATAAAAAGAAATACCTGAGTAGCTATCATTCAGGCCAATATATAGAAGACAATTTCGAGAAAATATGATGCTATGGTATATGTTCTTTTATGAGATGCTTCGTTGAGTTCAAAATTTTGATTTCAAATTTATCTATTTTGATGTGTATGGCTCTAGATCTTTAGTTTTCGCTGCTGTATTATAATCATTGTATGAGTATAGTACAATTTATTATCCTATTTTTTTATACTGGTGGGGGCTTTTTGTACTTTTTTGTTGTTATGGGCAACACTGATATAAAGCATTTTTATAGAAATATCTTGATACACATGTGCAAGATTTTTTCTAGGGTAGGTAATGAGGAGTGGAATTGCTACTTATAGGATATGTACATGCATGCCCTTTGTTACTAGGTTATACCAAACTGATTTCCAGAGGGGTAGTAACAATTAAAATTCTGATCAGCCAACATCCTTGTCAAAACATACTATCATCTGACTCTGCCCATCTGCTGAGTGTGAAATTGTGTATCGTGTGGTTTTAATTTTCATTTCCCTAATTGTCAATTAACTTAACATCTTTTCATAAATTTTATGGTCCATTTGTGCTTCTCGTTCGGTGAATTTCGGATTATCTCTATTGCTCAATTTTTGTTGTTTTGTCTTTCTTTAATCGATTCGTAGGAATTATTTAGTGTGTATTCAGGATATGTAGTGTGTTGGTTTTATGTGTTGTAAGTCCCATCTCCTGGACTGTTGACAAACTTTCACATTTTGTTAGTGTCTTTTGATGAACATAAATTCCACCTGAAATTGTTTTTCGTGTATTGTGTGAGATAGCAATCCCATTGTTCCAGGCTATTTATTGCCCACTAATCTACATTACCTCTTCCTGAATTTGGAATAATAGGCAAATATTCAGGTTATGTAGGACTTTAAGCTCAAACATAGATCATAATTCAACTATTGTGGCTATAGACTCTGCCACATGAAGCAGTGCATTTCCCTCTGGCTGCGGGTACAATTATTTCTCAGCATCTATTCTTCAAGGTAAGCATATTAGGATTTCTTTGTCTTCCTCATTACTGAAGCTCCTAAGTTGATCAATCTAACCAGATTTTACAAGATTCAGACCTTGATCGGGAAAATGCAGAAATGGGAGTCTGGCGACCTAAACTACAATCTTGGCTGTACTATTTCATTTTGTGTTCCTGAACAAGTCAGGGAAACCCTTTGATTCTCTTAGGCATGATCTGTAACAACAACAAAGCAAAAGTATCTCCCTACACCCACTCATTAAACACTCCAGGAATGTTGTTCATTGGTTATGACAATATTAGCACTGATTTTAGATTGATTTGAGTCATTATACTGAGGGTATCTTTATAGTCTTGGTGTCTTCCAAGTAAGCCCTCAAATAATATCTTTCTACAATAATTTCTGTCACTGTTTTCTAACTGATACTCACAGAGAATGTTATGATAGACAAAAAATACTAAGACTCCAGCACTCTTCTTTATGACTTCAAAAGGGTCTGACTTCCTGTTATTAATAGTTTCAGAAAATAAGAGATGGACATTGAATAAAGCATTATTTGTTCTTCTCACTGATAATTAACTATCAAGATACAAACATTTTATGTTTTGCTGCTCTTACACTCCTTAATAGAGGGGAATCATGATAAATAAACCTGTTTATAGTTTTAATCAGTAGTGATGCATATGTCCACACACTCAGTCTACGTTTCTTGAGTTTGTAGCCTCTGTAGCCACATAAATCAGAAACCTAGAATTATTAAAAAGCATTTCAGGAAGAAAATAAGAGGCAAAAGCAGCTTCCATAGCAATAACAGGTTTTTTAAATCAAAACATTTTTCTAGAGATATAGTGGAATAATAATTCATGAGGTTGCAACTTACTATGTTCTCTTTATTTGTTATATTTTATTAATACCCAAAGTTAGCCAGCATATTGCTATTAAGCTGAACACTGGAAAGGTTAAATAACAGAAAGTAATAGAAGTTTTATCATATATGAAAAACAATTTGATAAATTACTATAAATGTATACAAACTAGAAAAAGAAAAGAAAAAACTGCATTTGAAATTTAAAGCTATCGGGCAGGTGTGTAACATCACATGTCTGCAGAATCCTATTTATAAATGCACATTTTAATATCAACTCATTGGCCCTATTCATTAAGGGGAAAAGTGCTGATTAGAAACAATTTTCATTTTTTCAGTGCACCCCAAGAGTTCTTTCTTTCTAAAAACAAAATCTTTCTAATTAGATAGCTTAGGCTCATTTTAATGAATTCATAAATTTTTATGAATTCCTAAATATTATTTCTCTGAGATTGTTGCTTGAGCAGTATATACATATGTATGTATATTTGCATAAAATGTAAATTACATATATACATATATGTGTGCGGGTGTGTGAGAAAGTGACCGTGGAATAATTTTATTTTAAGAGACAATCAAAAGTGGACAAAAATATAATAAACTTGTATTATATTATTCAATAGCTTAAAAATAAACAACATAAGATTTTTAAAAACCATAAAATACAGGGGCAGGCCTGGTGGTGCTGTGGTTAAGTTCTCATATTCCGCTTCTGGCCCAGGGTTCGCCACTTTGGATCCCGGGTGCTGACATGGCACCACTTGTCAAGCCATGCTGTGGTAGGCAGCCCACATATAAAGTAGAGGAATATGGGCACAGATGTTAGCTCATGGCCAGTCTTCCTCAGCAAAAACAGGAGGATTGGCAGCAGATGCTAGCTCAGGGCTAATCAGTCTCAAAATAAATACATAAAATACAACACTGCAGTTAAAAATTAATAATAATGATTCTCCTTACGCATTTTGTATGTTTTTCTGTGAGAAAAAACAATTTTTTTCTGTTATGTTTCCCTTTCAAAGAACATATTGCTATCGGAATTCTTGTTCTTCCAAGCCAAATCCCCCAGAAGTGTGTACTTAATTCTGTTATTGGAGCTTTTAAAGTAAGAGTGGGATATGATTCGATTTACGTTTTAGAAATATACATTTATAGCAGTGCCAAAAATCAACGGAAGGTCAAGATATTTGAGAGCCAACCACAGGAGTGAGGGAAATTAGAACTAAAAAAGGGATGATGGACTTGTAAACAAAGAGGTAGCTGTGGGAATGAAAAGTAGAAGATGGAGCCTAAAGATATTCAGGAGATGGAATTAACACAATGTGCTGACTGATTGAATGTGAGAGATGAGATAAATGGATGAGTTGGGGATCATAATGAGGTTTCCTAGCTTGGGTGACTCCCTGAATAGTGATTTCATTAACTTAAAGGAAATTAAGAGGATGGAGCAGTTTGGGAGAGGAAGATAAGAACTTTGACCTGAAATGTGTTGAAACTAAAGTCTTTTGTGGAGCATCCTCATGAAATATACCTAGTAAGCCATTTTAGAACACAGATCTATGTCACATGATAAGGGAGGTGTTATAAATAAATATTTGGAAATCATTGAAATATATGATTATAAATAAAAGTCAAAGGATAAAAAATAAAGAGGGAATTTGTAAATTTCCAATCCCTGTAAATCCCCACCTCTCTCTGAATGGTTTGGTTTGCATGTAGCATTTTGATAGCTATGATGAAGGCTATCAAAAATACTACTTAAAACACAGTTTTACTTGACTCACGTTTGAAAGTAATAGCCGAGAAAAGACTTAAAAGTACATAATAAGATGGTAAGGGATACCATCATTTCAGAAGATAATGTTTTAAATTTTTGGATCTCTTACCTTAGCACAAATGAGTAGATTATCAACAGAACTGAAGACGCTATGGTATGATCCTCAGGCAAATCTGGTGCACACTCTTTTGAGATCACACCACATATATTAATTTCAATTTTGTTACTACAAAACATAGATTAAATCATTCTAAAAGCAAGCAGATCCTACTTAAGGACTTGATCTTAGGTGCCAGTATAGTAGAATATCTTATTATTTGCTTAAACATGAGTTCTACCATGGCAAACATTTATTACGTCAAGCCCTGACGGGAGGCCTACTCTAAAACACTATATTTTCTACTAAATACCATTCACTCAGTTTGCAAGTTCCCATCTCTTGCATACACTATCTTTCCACACATGCTCAGTACAATTTAGAAATAACAATGCCTATCGTATAGATTTCCAGTGGGAAAGAGCACATTCAAATTTGGATAAATATAGGAGGGTTTGATAAAAAGAACTACACACCCGTTTGTGGAGAGAAAGAGGAAAACCACAGAGACAGAGGAAAATGCCAGGGCTAGCAAGGCTTCCACACTACCTTTAGGTATTTGGGATAGAAGAAGGATCACTTAGCAGGAAATTAGAGACAGAGATGGCAATGAAGCACACCGACTTGCAAAAGCTGAGTCCTCTCTGTAAACGGTCACAGACAGAGTGCCGCATAGCCAAAAGAAGGGAGTAGAGAGAATAAATGTCTGATTTGATTCCTTTCTTGCCTCCCTCCCATACCCCGTTAATGATCCCCAATGATGGAACCCAGAAAAAATGGGAGTCTGTTGGTGTTGTCAGTACAAGTTAGCCGCCAGGGACATAGAATTGGATGAAGAATAGATTTAGATGGGGTAAAAAAGAAAAAAGAAAAGAAAATCTAATGAATGAAAAGTGTCCAACATGTTTAGTCCTGGGGAAATTAAACTTTAAAAACAAAATAACTTTCCACCATACACCTATCAGAATGGTTGAAAAACTGAAAAGCTGATATGACCGGATACTGGTGAGGATATAGAGAAATCTAAACCACTATATATTACTATCCGGAGTATAAATTGGTATAACTTTTACATATTCTACCAAAACTAAGTACAACCTATGACCAAGCAATTCCATTTCTGGATACATGTATAAAAGGGTGTAATTTTTTTGTACCAAAAGACTTGTACAAGAGCGTTAATAATAACACTCTTTATAGTAGTCAAAAGTGAAAACAATCCAAATGTCCATCAATAGTGGAATAAATGGGTAAATGGTGATATATTCATATAATGCAATAGAACATAGCAATGAAACCTAACATCCAGTAATGTGGATAAAACGCACGAATTGGGTTTAGTGAAAGAATTCAGATACTACAGAAAACATACAGTGTGCTTTCATTTATACGATATTCAAAAAGAGGTTAATTTGTAGTGATAGAAATTAGAATCTTAGTTACCTGGGGAGATATAATTGTTGGTAAGAGATACAAGGGAGGTTTCTGTAGTGGTGGTAATGTTCCATTTTTTGATTTGAGCAGTGGCTGTGCAGGTATTTTTACTTGCAAATATTCATCAAGCTGAACACTTATCATTTGTTCACTTCTGTACGTGAATAGTATAATGGAATTTTCAAAAGAAGATTTTCTTATAAGGAAGGAATACGGAAAGTGTATCTGAAAAGTCAAAGGAAAATACCTAGCACGCCAAACACTGAAATATTTTTCTAAACTCTGGCTTTGGCCAGCGCTACTTGGAAAGGGACCTCACGAATATGGCGAGCAACTTCTGATTTGAATATGAGAGATCATCATGCACGACGAAATGCAGTAGCTTCATATCCTTAAAATTAGGAACTCTTGGATCACAAACCACCTTTTGTTTATCTCTTCATATTTCATTTTCCCCATCTGTAAACTGAGGGGTTGAGAGAAATGGTTATTAAGATTTCACTTCTGCCAAATCTGTGACTTTCTTATCAATTAAAATACAGATATATAGAGAGAAAGATAGATCGATTGATCGATTGATCCATCAGTAATGTGAGAAAGGCAAAGTCTTCATGTCTTTTCTTACAAGTATGTCGTTGTAGATGTACTCAAGACACATCAATATAAAATTGTAATCAATAAAAATCCAGCAGTTGCAGTTCTAAAAAAAAGCAAGCTAACAAGATTAGCAATAAGACAAAAATCAAAGCAAATAGAACATAGACCAAAATCAAGTTCTAACTCTACCAATATTTTAAATTAACTGTGAGAAGAAGCTGGACATGTGAGTATGACAAAGAGCAGGGCATGTCTGCTTACTACATTTTTGTAGTTTGACAGTGTAAATTTATCCCATCTGCAAGACTGGTCTTATAGCTAAAGGAAAGTAATCAATAATTAAACAGAGAAGTACCTGCTTGCTTAGCAGATCCCATATTCTAAAATACAAATAAGATTTTCCTTCAAGAGAAAATATATTTTCATGACAGGTATAGAGATAAATTCTATTTTTTTAAAACACTGCATCTCACAGTAATTAAGCCTCTATTACGCTTGTTGTTTCTTTTTGAGTTCAAATTTACTTAAACAGCCATTAAAATCTCAGCGTTTGCATTTGCTTGTGGTGAGATTCTTCTGTGTGCTTCACCATGGTTCACAGCAGGCAGCCAAGCCTAATAAGAATGGCATGTTAATATTGGAAGTCCCCAAGTCCTCAGAGAAAATGAGTTATGTTTAAAAACTAATCTTTATTTTAAACGTATGATTTTTGGAAATCATTTAGATGCATAAACAGGTTGATTATCATTAGTTTTTTGTTCCTTTAGGATACTTCATTTTTCTTTCCAGTTAGTTGGAATTAAACTCATCCACAGCTTAATAGCAAATGAGTAGAGCCAAACTAAGGGGAAATAGAATGTACAGTATAAGAACCTGGGCTGTGGAATCCGAGACCTGTATTCGGATGTTTGCTAAATAATAAAATAATTTTTTTAATACAAGATGTTTACTTATATCAAATTATATCCGCAGTACTCTAAAATACTAAGGGTCCCAAAAATTAAGTTAGGAAAAGTTAAACACAAATTTTTAGGACTGGAAAAAAATGAGTGTCTATTTCTTTTGCTAATTGGCAACAGCCAATTTTCAAACAGAATGTATTAAGTGAAAATCCAGCAAATAGATTGAGATGGTGTCTTTAGAGCGTGCCAACAATATTACCCCTTATCTCTGCCCAAACACTGAACAAGTTGAGAAATAAGACAAAGTGGTTGGCATATGGAGACCTGATGGAGTTGTTATTAAAGAATATATTTGTGACTGTCTGGGCTCCCTTATATCAAGGCCCAGAATTAGAAGCCTTAACACAGAGCAGTGCAGGAATCACAGACCCAGCACCAGAAGGAGCAACGTGGAACTCAGAATTCCTGTTTGCAGTCTGCTCACCATAAAGAGGGAGGGAGAGGAGAATTATGCAAATAGATGTCCTTCCAACTGAAAGAAAAATCATGAGCAGGGAGTAAGTGCCCTATAGTATTTTAAAAAATCCATATGTTGAGCAATTGTTAAGTGTGAAGAAGCATTTCACAAAAAAGAAATGTGAAACGTGGGCCCTGATGCCACAAAGCAGCATCACAAGGGACCCTGTTTCTCCAAATGAAGAAAAAAATCGTCAGCACTTGTATGAAAAGTGTAGAATCCAACTGACACTGAACAGAGATCTATCTCTTGAGTAACTTTCATATTTTCCACGTGCTCTTAGTGAGGAAGGAATTGGAATACAGTGGAACGTCTATAGTTTATTTGATAGACTCCTCCTAAGTTAATTGATAAAAATAGTTTTATTTTTGATGTGCAGATTTCTATAGTAGGAAGTTTTTTGGTGTGATATTGTTTTCTTTTTTCAAATTAAAGCATTTCTCCAAAGTGCCTTTGTAGACAGATATTTGTGTGAAATAGGGATCATGTGATCATTTCAGTCAATATCTGGTACTGGACTTGGTCAAATACACATGTAACATCTTTAAGGGATGAATTTTATGAAACACAGTTTAAATCAGGGAGAGCTTTACACATAGAATAATTTGTTTGAAATGTCTCCACTAAAACAAATAATTGACACCACATCCCAATTTTTTAAATATTAAAGACATTTTAGCATCTTAGAAGATTGTTCATATGTTCTTCTTCTTTAAATTTTTCCTATTCAGTTGAAACCAAAGTAGTTTTTCTTTGTGTAGAATGACAGAAGATTAAAATTTTCTAAAGTATTGACTGTTATCTCTTATGGAAAAGCAGAATATTGGTATGTTGCTATAAATACTACCAGCACTTTGCAGAAAGAGTGTATTTAAAATAAAGAGGTGAGAAGTTAAAATTGTGCTATTTATCCATTGCATTTACTATAGATTGAAAGGGATTTGTAAGTCAAAAGGAGCGAAATGAAAGCAAGAAAAGGTCAAAGAAAGTAACCAGGATAGAATGCAAAATAGGTAAATGTTCCCCTTGGGGGAAAACACAACAGGAAAGGCATAAAGATAATGGCACACATCTCAGTCTAGAGGTATAGAATTCAGTGCCAGATTTGGTCTTTAAGCTGTGTGTTAAGTAATTTGAATAGAGAATTTTCCATTGTGAATATGTATTTAAGTGCCTCTACTTTAGATAAGTGTTTGTTTCATTGATTGCTGAGCCTAATAATGGTAGTGTCTAAACGGTGTTTGCTTGGCACAATGCTCCTCTTACAAGTGAATGAGGCTCTGCCAGAGCCCTACACCTGGATCACTAGAAACAGTTTTCTTTAAGACTGGCTTAAGAGTGGCAGAGTGAAGAAAGGAAATTCAACAAAAGGAGTAACGTTTTATATCACAAATGGGGCTCAGCAAGGATAGTAAAAAGAATAGGCAAAGAAAAACCTTTTAGAGTTATGGAATTCATAATTTTCTACTTGCTCTATTTTAAGTGACTGCAATCCTTCAACTAAGATCTATTAAGTGATATGTTATATTAATGTCATGTTTCTCCAACTCATGTCTATTTGCTCAGAGGTATTTGTATTATACAAAGGTAGAGATGAATGCTATAATTACCATCACTAAATAGCTTATTTATTAATTTATGCAAAGCCCTTTTGCTGTTCAAAATCACTAATGTTTCTCCCGGTATTTCTCTGCTACTAGGGACTCAATGTTTCTCTTCATCTATTCACGCAAATTCCATTCATGTTAAGTTGAGGCGCTAATAAGAGAGCTTTTCTGGACTATGTAGTAAATATAGTGTGCTAAAATTTATGGTATAGAAATCTTTCCTGTAGATTACATGTTTTTCTAAGCATTTGATAGTAATAGATCTTAATCTGTTTTCAAAAAGAGATGAAAAATGGCAATTTCCAAGCAAGGTGAATTCACTGTAAGAGATAAACTGGGCAAAGTGAAGTCCACGAATGGGATTTTATGCAACTCCAGGGTTCGGTCAGAAAAGGAATCAGTTGTTATTGTAGTGATAAATTAAATCATTGCTCTGTCCTTGGCTGCTTGAGAAATCTAAGCATGGACAGTACATCATATTGTATATATATTACTGAGAATATCTGTATCAGGAAAGTTTACACAGAAAGGAGTAGAATGTCTTCAAAATTTACTTTAATCAAATACAAGCTAGGCATGATCCAAAATTTTTATTTCTTAGGCTAAAATCTAAAGAGGCTGACACTTTGTTTTTAAGATGTACTAAAAAAATGCATTTTCAGAACCTGCATAAATTAGCTTTCAAATAAATATATGAATTCTCATAGGTATGTAGAATTGTTTAGTAGCCAATGTAATTAAATTGCTATTTTGTATAACTTAAATGTATAAATTTTAATTACATTGTGTAATACTTCATGTATAAATTTCTTGAATATTGATTTATATCGATTTTTTTATTTAGAGTATTTTTAAAATTCTACTTTCAGTCACATGAAAACTCATTTTTAAAATTAATTTTTATTATTTAAAGTGTGTGTACTAAAAAGTGGCATAAAGTAAAAGAATCATAATAAACAAATCTCATACACAAATTTTCCTGATTAAGGGAAAATACAGTCTCTTTGCCTTTTCCTTGTACCTCAGCTTCTCCTATCACTTCCTCTTCAGGGGAAACTTCTGTCCTGAATTTTAGATTTATTTTTCATTTGTTCTAGAAAAATATTATTACTCATTTTGAGTTTTTGAACAAATGGTTTATTTCACTTCCTTCTAAAATTTTTTAAAATATAATTAAATGGTATACATTTATCTGAGACTTGCTCTTTGAGCTCAATTTTAGGCGCTTGAACTTCAGGTTTCCCCTCTACATTATTACAGGGAGCTAAAGTCCATTAACGTATATTGCTATGTCACATCACACTGTCTCGATACAACTGTTCATCCATTCTGCTGCTGATGGGCATTTCAGTTCCTGTGAAGATGTGTATGCCTCTTGGGGCAGGTATACAAGAGGTTCTTCTAGATAAATTTGACGATTAGAATTTCTAGTCATTGGGCATGTATGCCGTCAACTTATTTTGATAATGCCAAGTAATTTTCCAAAGTGGTAATATTAATTTAAACTCCTTCTTGTCAGCAATAAATGTAAATTCTGTCATTTTACATCATCAATATTTGATATTTGAAAGCTGTAAATTTTTATAACCATGTGGTTACATGTAAAATGCCATTGTTACAATCCTCATTTTGTATTTTCATATTCCTAATACATTTAAGCATATTTTTAATTGTTTTAATGATGATTCAGATTTCCCCTTCTGTCAAGTGCAGTTTGAGGCTTTAGTCTTTGTTTTATGAATTTTTGTCCTTCTCTTACTTTTTGTGGAATATTTATTACACATTCTGAATACTCCTCATTTGTCATTTTTATGTATTGGGAATAATTTTTCTCAAACTGAGATTCTTATTTTCATTTTTAATGGTATTTGGATAAGCAACAATTTTTAATTTGTGTAGTCATATAGGCAGTGTTTGTTTTGTGCTATTGTCAATTTTTTTGCTATCCCTGGTTCATAAATGTATGTTGCTGAAATGACTTCTAAAAGTTTTACAATTTTATCTTTTACCTTCTTTGTAATTTTATCTTTCATCTTTTATCTATTCCTTCTCCACCCCTACACTCCAGATCACTGTGCAACCTGAATCACGGTTAATTCTTTCATCTTTCTGAGCTCAGAGAAAGAGTTCTCATTTCACTTATTCAAGTTGACACTCATGCCTATCCTTTATACCTTATATGCAAAGTCACCTTGGGTTAGGGGCAATAGGATTCCACTCATATTTAAGATCTTATTATTTTGGCTTCATACGGTACAAAGAGCTCCTTCACCCTCAGGAGTCTCATACCTTAGAGCTGACTCTTCCAGGCAATTTCGGTAGAAGTGCACTCTTGTCTCTGCCACTGTCTCTCTCTTGTCCCCACATCCACCCAACTTCCCATTCCTGTTGTCTTTCTCATTTCATTGTATTAAAAGCAGCTGTTACCCTCCCAAAAAAATTTCATCTGGAATTGGTTTTAGCTTATAGAGTAATGCTGGAGGGTCCAGTTTCATTTACTTTCTTTTTCTCGTTTGAATACCAAATTGATCAAGTAATTTAATGATGATTTAGGTTGCTTTTGGTGCAATCTTGCCTTGAAGAGACAAGCCAAATTTCCAGGAGTCTTCTTACTAGTAGATTTAATAAGTTTTTTTTTTCTGCAGAACCTAACATTTGACATGTGATTGACATTTTTTTCTGCTTTGTTTTTTACCTACTCTAGCCTTTTATAGGTTAATTTGGTTAGTTTTAATTCACCTCTTTTCTCTATCATTTTATAAGTTACATTCACAATTTTGACTTTTTTACTGGTTATCCCAGAAATTTTAATATCCTCATGTAGGGGAAGAAGACATTTCCTCTACCCTCTCTGGGTTTGTCTGGCCGGAGAATGAATTAAATTCACATGAGACAGAATAGCAGGAGAAAATTAAACAAAGCTTTATAAATGTATACTTAGGAGGCCCAGGCAAGCTGAGCAACTCACCAAAATGGCTGAAGCCCCCACCTTAAATATCATATCCAGCAAAAGACAAAGGAGGATGTTGGGGGTGGGGGGAGTCAGTTACAGGAGGTTACCAGACAAGCACAATAAACAAATGCAGATTTAAGTCCTTGCCTTCCCCATTGATTAAGAGTTTCTAGAGATAAGGTCATCCTTCCTTCTTCCTGGTAGAGAGGGAGATATCTTTACAGATGGAGCTTTCCTTTACATTGTAAATGTCTCCTAGCAAAGGGCAAGCAATTTCCACCCCTCAGAGCCTCCTTCCCTATCCCAGTTTATTAAAAGCAATCAGCCTCAAATAATCCTCATGCCAAAGAGACATATCTTGGGGTGGCCAATTCCAGGCCCCCACACTCACTTATCAAAATCTCTATTAATGTTACCCATACCCTACTCCTGACCATTAGCAGGATTTAAAAGTACTTAAATCCCAATCCCTCTCCAAATTTATATGCAATTGCTATCTATTTGGTTCAATCTTTCCTTCAACACCACAATTCATCGTCATTATTTTTTCTAGTGGTAGTGTTTGCTTTGATTTGCATACATATTAATTAATTTCTTAGCTCTTTATTTCTTCTGTGTATTAGACCATATAATCCAGAATTATTTTTCTTCTGGCTGAGGTTTGACTTTAGGATTGTGTGTGTCTGAAATCTTGGTGGGTCTTATTTGGCTGCTTGTTGATCCTTGGGCTGTCACTCTTCTGTGCTTTGTTTCCTTGTGGATTTTGTGTTTTATGAATTTGCTCATTTTCATCCTTGGGAATTCTCCAGTCCTTGGAAAAGTGTTCTTTCAGATAGGATTTTCTCTTGCTTCTTTCAAAACCCTATGTGTGGTTAAAGTCCTAAACCACTTTAAAATAGTTGTTTGATTTTTTTCTTTGCTTCTAATCATCAGGTAGTGTTATTTTGAGTTTCATTCTAGTGTGAGAGGTAGTATGTGGTTATAAATGATCAGAAAAGAAGGCAGACTAAGTCCCAGACCAACATTCCTGCTCAAAAAACAATAACAAAAACATAACACAAACTAAAAATAACAAAGAACATATTTAAATGTAACTATTTATTAAATGCATTCATGATATTGCATCTAAGCACACAATAATTATGTCAAAAACTAAGTGAAAATGAGAACTCAAAAATGTAGATGATCGCTAAAGCTGTTCTTTTGCCCAGGTGAGAGAATGTTGGCTTTGGTTTCTAGACTTCATGTTTCTTACAAGAGAGAAGACAAAGCAAGCGCCAGGACTGCTGTCAGTTCGATCCTCCTAGAAACACATGACATAATAGAACCAACTGCTGGAGGTTAGTGGGGGAGGGAGTAGGAATAGGCAGGCGCAGTCTTCAGAGAACATTGAGGCCCAACATAAATGAAAAGAGGGAGAAAGATGAGGACTGGCTGGGAAAAGCCTCTGGCTGAAGTGCAGCTCTGAAAAAGTCTTGACCAGTCCTATCAGGAGCTCCAAGCTAAGATTTCCCATTAGAAGTGTCCTGCTTTAGGCAAGGAGAACCTCCTCCCTCAGTGTGCTCTGTCATTGGCTTGTGGGGTCTGCACTAACTCTGTGTAGTTAGTATCAGAATAGAATGAAATTGTAGGACACCCAGTTGGTGTCTGCAGAAAGCTGGAGAATTGCTTGATGTGGAAAACCCACACATTGGTGTCAGAAGTGTTATCAGTAAAGAAACAATTTTCTTTTAGAGTCAAAAATATACCCCCATAAGCCTAGGATTCCTCAGAAAATACATTATCTCTATAATGATGAAACAGGAATTACACCCCCCTCCCCCCCCACGCACACACTCACAGGGAAATGAGTAAATATCTGGATTCTTGTGATTGAGTAGAGGACAGAAAACAATTCTAACACAAGCAGAGTTCTTTACTATATTTATAACCAAATGTCATGATTTTATATATATGTGAATTTGTTTTGGAGACAGACATTATTCTTCTTCCAAGATTCCATAATAAGTTCATATATTATGGTTGAATAGCTGCTTAAAAAAGGTTGTAATCTCCTAGAAAGCAGGAGAAGTAGCATTAAATTTCTCTCATTATCCTGCCTGGTGCTGGGCCCCAAGCAGATGTGCAGTAAATGAATCAGGTGAAGAACATGGATCATTTGTGCCAGAAGGGGCAGTAGTGTTTGGGCAAAAGGTCACAGTGGAATGCCTTTGAGAATTTTGTGTCCTGGGCAAAGGATGCTGGAATAATTGTACAATGTGAAGAAACTGCTTACCACATGAAATTTGGGAGTTTTTATGCACAAAGATAGGTGTTATGGTGGCTGAGTTGTACCTAGAAGAAAAGAATTGAATGTGGTTGAGGATAATCATCCTTCCTTCTTTCATGAGAGGGAGTTGTATTTGTTGTCTGAGATTTCCAGCCTGGAAGGGAGTACTGATAGAAAGACTCGGAAGTATCTCAGATTTTCCTAGGTGTTGTTCTTGCCCAAAGATTCAAGGATTCTTGGGAAGTATATACAATTATAATGCTGTAGAGAAAACAAACAAACAAAACAAAAAAACAATCACTGTGGATCCAGGCTGCCTGGGTTCACATCCCAACTCAACTTTAGCCGTATAACTCTGAGCAATCCCATATCTTATCAGGCCCTATTTCCTCATCTGTACACTGGGAATACTCACAAAACCTACCTAATATATTCATTGACAATATAAATGAATAAATATAAAGCATTTAGATTAGGTCTTGCTACAATGTTAAGATATCAGATTATCTATGCTTTCTCAGCTGGATACCGATTAATTGAAGGGAAGGGAGTTTCTTGTTAATCTCTGAATGCTTCATAACCCTAAAGGCTATGACATAATAATAGTAGCAATAATGATAGTAGACAAAGTGTGTTAACATCTTATTATATGTCAGTCTCTGTGATTTTATATTTACTATTTCATTCCCCCATCACAATGGGGCTAGTCATATTAATATGTCCATCTTACAGATGAAAAAAACTGGTGACTAAACAGCTTTATTACTTTGCTTAAAATTGAATTGCCAGAAGTAATAAAGTTAAAATTCCAGGTCAGTTTATCTTCTGAGTACTCTTTAGAAATCACTCTTACGCTACCTTAAAAAGTACAGGACTTTGATAAAACAGGCATTGAATAGATAAAGGGACAAGTGAATTTTCAATAAAATGTCATCTATTTTCACAATACATTTACTTTATAGATATGTTTAGTGATGACAATGACTTCACGATCATTTTAGCATGTGGAAGTGTGTTTTTTCAGTCTTTTACAGGTGCTACAGAGCAATGGTCTACATAAGGTAAAATAAAAAGTGGTGCCCTGGTATCTATTTCTTTAATTGAGCTTCTAAAACATACATCATTTGAATGAAATTATAATGATTTCATTAACCTATTTTGCCCTTTCTCAAATATGATGACTATAAATGTGATAGGAAATTAAAATTGCCCATCGCTGGAGGAAAGCAATCAAGCTAGATTGACCAATATGCTTACATGCTTGTCTGGCAACTTTTCCCTCCTAAATAGCAAAGCTGAGAGTAGAGGATCATTACAAGTATCTATTTGTCTATCTATGAAGAAATTAAATCATGAAAACTCAGGCTCAGAATTTCAAAGAATCTATTTTACAGAAGGAATCTCAAATTTTGCTTCTTAGGGATTTCCAGAGTAATAGCGACAATAAAACATTTTTACTTATTTTGTTATATGGAAGGTGATGGATAAAAGTTCAGTGATTTTCAGTGGCAAGCTTAACATGCATTCCCAAATACCAAATATTTTAGTATGAAAAGATTTTAAAACCCAGGGAGAAAAGAGGCTATTAAGCATTCACAGGTGTGTGAGTTCATTCGCTGGATGCTGTACAAGCCAGCTGGTATATGAGCTGGGAGGACTTGCAGATTTAGTCATTTTCCCATCTTTAAAAAGGAAGAGGTGTTAATAGATATGCTGGCATATAGATATCACAGAGAAAAAAAGAAACAAGCTATGTGGTACTGGAAAGAAGGAAAATAAAATAGCAATCAACTAGAGCCCAGCAAAGCACTGCATTACATAAGTGTGTACAACAAAGTGTTCTCTCCCTCTCTCCCTCTATCTTCCTCTCTCTCTCTCCTCTCCCTCTCCTTCTTTCCTTCTCTCTCTCTGTCTCACACATGCATACACACACACATACACAGGATCGTGACCAGAGGTTCTAAAAACAAAGAACTCTAATGTCGTTTGATGCTGGCACAGAAATCCCACGCACATGTGCAGCCATTAGGGATAAGGATTACAGGGAACCCAACGTCACAAAATGAAGAATTGTCTTTATAAAAGGAGGTTGAAAATTTCATTGACCCTGTATAGTATATGACTATTTAACTCATCCTAAAGTCCACCTTCTCAAATAATTACTCACTTTGCCCCTGCCCTCCAGTATCATTCACTCATTTTAACCCATTTTGGAAAAGTACTCACCTTAAGGAAACATTTCTCAAAATAACTGGAGCAAATGACAAAGAAAGTAGTTAGAATATCTAAATTGGCTTATTTTTTGTCTTAAAAGAATTTTAGACTTGTTTGCAAATAGATAATCTCTATACCTTTGTGTGAGCATGATCTAAATGCGATTCCGAATCATATCTTTTATTTAAATAATCCACTATTTTGTTAATGGTTGAAAAAAGAAATTACTTCCCTGTCTCACTCCAGTAAAAGTCATACTCTAAATTAGTACAATCTTCTTTTTCACACCACACGCAAATACAAGGAGGCCCCAGTTTTTGGTGAAGGAATGGACTGAGATTTGATGTGCAAACCAGTGGTCTGCCCTCTTTTTTGGATCTTTTCGGCACTATGTATGAGTCCCCATCATATTTTAGTATGCATTATGTTCTAATTAAAAGTCTGCCCAAAACCAGTTTGAACATTTCTTGTTTATAGCAAGGGACTTCTCAAGTTTTTTCTCTGTAGAACCGTTAATAACTAGAACTGCTAATTGCAAATAGCAGGAACAGACAAAAAACTATCTGCCAATGTGGTATTAGAAGGCATTTTCCCATAGAGTGCTTATTACAAACAGTAGTTAGAGACGTAGTCCTCACCAAGAAGTCCACGTGGATGATCTTGTATTTGAATTGAGGTGACAATTGTAATAACCTGAATTTTGAGGAATTGGAGCAGCTATCCAGAACCTCAGGGAGGATGCTGTTTTCTCCTCAATTTCTTTCCTAGCAACAACCTTGTGCATAATTTTGAAATATGAGATGTTAACCCTGGCAATGACAGTCCAGTCTCCAATTTTCTTACAAATGTTGGTGCTTTCCTTCCCTGTGTCCAGTATACTTCCTCAGGTTCCTACTTTGGGAATAAAGTAGAAGAGCTCTAACATCCCTATGCAATCCAAACGCCAAAGAATTGCAAACTCAGACCAAATCACAGTTTTCCTTTTTGAAGAGTAGCTTACCTTATGTTGCCAGGAAAAATGCAGTAGGTACAAACTCATTTGCATTAACACATGATTGATTAGTAACCTCAAACCCTTTCTGTTTATTTGTTTTGGAAAGTAGGGTACATGCTAACCATAATAAATTTTCTTGTGGTGAAATTCCAAACACTCCTTTGTGTTATAAAAAGTGATATATGACAGATGTAGGATTTTGTTTTTCTTCCCTTAGTTGTCTCTGAGTTCAAGGAGTTTGCTCAGGAATCTATTTGCAATATTGCGTCCATCATGACCACTTCACTGCAAGGGTTCATTCCCCAAATAACCTCTTCCCCTATAGAAAGCTCCCTATCAGCCACAAATCCTCTATTTGTGACCTTTGCCTGTGATCTTCCAAATTTTCCACTTCCTAAGACATCTCCACAAAACTTCCACACAGGGTCACCATAAGTGCAGAATCACGCACTCTCATCTTCACCCCCAGCCCTTCTTCCCTGGAATATTTTCCACTCAAACCACTATACAACTGCTGAAAAGAAAAGTCTGGTGACCTGGAGTCACTGAAAGCCGAGAGCCCACTACCTGGCGCATAAGAACTAAAATACGTATATATATATATATGTATGTATATATGTATATACACACATATTTTATTATTATATGTGAGAGAAATAGACATGAGAGATCTACTATATACACCATATATACTATATAGAGAGAAAAAGATGAATGTGCCAGTAGAAACATATTTGAAAAGTATAAACAGGCATTCTGCATTTTAGTTTTTAAACCTTGATTTGTTTTTGTTTAAAACAATTTAATAATACACGTTCTAAAGCATGTGAAGAAATGAACACTCACTTTTTGTTTTTTGGAGGAAGATTAGCCTTGAGCTAACATCTGCCGCCAATCCTCCTCTTTTTGCTGAGGAAGACTGGCCCTAGCTAACATCCACACCCATCTTCCTCTACTTTATAACTGGGACGCCTGCCACAGCATGGTTTGACAATCAGTGTGTAGGTCTGGGCCCAGGATCCGAACGGCGGAACCCTGGGCTCCCGAAGCAGAACATGTAAACTTAACTGCTGTGGAATACAACTTTTAACAGCTGGTCATAAAAAATTGTTCAAACTCATCTGTAATGCAATTTACATGGCAATATAAATTAGAAGCCCCCAAACTCTGCAAAATGCTAAAATCTAACAGTTAGACTTCTAAGAATTCATCAGAAGAAATATTTATGGTCACCTCAAGTATACTTAATACATAATAGTGAAAAGTTGACAGTGATGTAAATACTCATCAAAGAGAAATGATTAAATTAACTTTACACATGTACACGTGCACACATATATCCACTGAAAAAATATACAGCCATTAAAATGGCATTATAGAGGACTATTGAATGATCAAGAAATTGTTCTTGATTTATAAAATGACAAAGGGTACTTAAATTACATGCATAGCAAGGTATGTGTGTGTGTACATATAATATACACACACAATATGTACATATCTATAAAATGAAAACTGGAATAAGGTGCTCAAAAATGTTAACAATTTATCACCGAAATGCTACAGATTTTACTCTTTTTTGTGTGTGTGAGAACATTTAAATTCAACTCTGGTGGCAAATTTCAATTATATAGTACAGTATTATCCACTACAGTCACCATGTCTTACGCTAGATCCTCAGACCTGATCCATCTTCTAGTTGAGAGTTTACACCCTTTTACCAGCTCCTCCATATTTTCCCCACTCCGCAGTCCCTGGCAACCACTTTCTACTCTGTTCTTCTGAGCTTGACTTTTTCTTTTCTTTTTTCAGATACCACATATAAGTGATACCATGCAGTATTCGTCTTTCTGTCTGACATATTTTACTTAACATAATGCCCTTTAGGTCCATCCTTGTTGTTGTGAATGGTAGAATTTCCTTCTTGCTCATGGCTGAATAACATTCCATTGTGTTTATATATATATGTGTGTGTGTGTGTATGTGTTTGGCACATCTTTATTTAGCATAAACCATTCATCCGTTGATGGACACTTAGGCTGTTTTCATATTTGAGTGATTGTGAATAATCCTTCAATAAACATAGGAGTGCAGTATCTCTTTGATACCCTGTTTCCATTTCCTCTGGATATATATACCCAGAAGTGGGATTGCTGGATCATATGGCAGTTTTATTTATTTATTTTTTCTTTTTTTGAGGAAGATTAGCCCTGAGCTAACTGCTGCCAATCTTCCTCTTTTTGCTGAGGAAGACTGGCCCTGAGCTAACATCCATGCCCATCTTCCTCTACTTTATATGTGGGGCGCCTACCACAGCATGGCTTGCCAAGCAGTGCCGTTTCCACACCCGGGATCCGAACTGCCGAACCCTGGGCCACCGAAGTGGAATGTGCAAACTTAACTGCTGCACCACCAGGCCGGCCCCATGGCAGTTTTATTTTTAATTTTTTGAGGAACCTCCATACTGTTTTGCATAGTAGCTGATGATAATTTTTTAAGCAGACATAATATTACTAAAGATATAAATTCTTTGTTGAAAGTGTGCATGAATCAATAAAGAAGTGACGGGATAATTGAATGAAAAATAAATGCACAGGGTTAGCTATGGTTAATTCCCTGATCTGTGCATAATACCCTCTCCCCTTTATGCGCTGCTGAATACGGAAGTGATCTAATTGCTCCATGTCTCACATGATGTTTGCCGTAATTCAGGGATGATATGAGATGGAAAATGGATGCTTGTTTATAAGTTGGACCTCCCTTACAATAAGAAGTTGTGTGTATTTTATATTTTTTTGTGTGTCTACTTTTCCCACCAACAGACATGGTTAAAAAAATCATCTATTGTCATTAATTACATTGTCTCCAGTTTTCATCATTTTCCCTTAATGCTTTTGCAATTATTACTTTTTCTTTTTATAATGTCCTTGGATTATCTGGCTAGTCCTTCTCTTGACAACTCTGTCTTCTAACAGTGCTTTTCAACCTAGTGGTAGTAAAGGATAAATTATGTTTTACTTTCTGATTTCTTTTCAAATGCAAATCACTAATTCCATAAAATACAACAAGAATTAATTGCTAGAAAAAAATGTTAAAAAGAGATACACCAAATTCAGACTTTTAACATTTCATTCAAAGGCATAATATTCGTTTCCATAAATATGAATCGTAAGAAAAAAGAAAATAGTTGTAAAATTTGTAAACTTTGTTCATTGAAAGAACCACTATAATGCTCATAAATTTTTTACTTCTGCAACTTTAAACCAAAAGTTATGAAGTAGAGATTCTGCATGTGTTCACACTTTGAAAAAACACCATATAGATCCATATGAAGCTCTTCACATCTCTATGACTTACTTCAGGTCATAAACGACATTGATTCAGCAAGGCACCAAATAAACTATAAGGTATGCTTGGCCTGTTTGAGGGCAGAGGAATGGGCTAGTATGTCTTTCTCCCAAGGACAATGACCAGAAATTCACATATTATGTCCAAGAGGTCATGGCAAAAATTGGTCCTGTAATGTGTGTAGTCTACTAGGTGAGTAGCAATACCCCTCGGCAGTCACATTACAGTGTTTTTGTCCTAAGCACTGTCTGAGTTACAGAGAGCCTCAAACACAAGGCCTGGTCCTCAAAAGACAAGAAGCTATAGGTGACTTGATCAGGGAGCAGGAACCCAGCCAAGCCGGATCTGGTCTCTCCAGAAAACTGGAGAGGAAATCACAATGGGGACAGAGACCTCCACAGAGACTGGTCAATATGGGAAGTTAGACGGACAGGCTGCATCTCTGTGGGGCAGACATACCCTGAGTACTATTCGGGTATGTCGACTACTTGGTTTGAGAAACACAGAGAGAGGGATCTTAATAGACTCACAGATTTGTTTTTTCTACTGGAATAGGGAGGTTGAGTCCACAAGTGGGTAAAACTGATGACAATGAGGACTAATAGTTATGTTTCTAATGGAAATGATGATATATTTTTTTGGAAACTCAGTGTTTTCACCTGCAAAATGGGAATTAAGATAATTTCTTCAAGCCTGAAGGATTATTATAAGCATCAAACAACTCATTTGAAAGAGCATGGAAGCAGTTCACCAACATATATATGCAGATTCACGTATATGCACGTATGTGTGTGTGAGACGTTATTGTGACTATCATTTTTATAACCTGAGCCATCTGATTCTCAAGCACATTGTAGTTAGTGAGCATGTGCTCCTTTGTCTCCTCACCTGATTCTCTTGGGTGGAACTTTATATGATTTTGACCAGAAGTTTGTTTCTTTTTTTTTTTTTTTTTTTTTTTTTTGAGGATGATTAGCCCTGAGCTAACATCTGTGCCCATCTTCCTTTACTTTATATGTGGGACACCTGCAAGAGCATGGCTTGACAAGTGATGCATAGGTCCACACTGGGGATCCCAACCAGTGAACCCGGAGCCACCGAAGCAGAATGTGGAACTTAGTTGCTGCGCCACCAAGCCGGCCCCAGAAGTTTGTTTCATCCTCAAAAGACTTCTTTACTTTGACCCAGTTCTACCTCTTCCCATAGATGTTTAAAAACCTATTGTAATATCTTCATCCTCAAGATTATCAATATTTATTTCATGCATAAAAGTCTCCTTTGATATTTCTAAGTGTCATACTTTC
The DNA here is from genome assembly GCF_021613505.1 of Equus quagga. Classification (NCBI taxonomy): domain Eukaryota; kingdom Metazoa; phylum Chordata; class Mammalia; order Perissodactyla; family Equidae; genus Equus; species Equus quagga. The sequence goes on along the minus strand of NC_060287.1, from coordinate 4,865,361 downwards.
CTGGTTTTCCTTTGTAAGTCTTAGGCTTTATACTCTACCTGTCATCTACTTCACCATATCCTGTTCATAATCTTCCCTTTTCTTCCTTCAAAAATTTTTATCTTCAGTACAGCACCCCCATTCCCTCCTTCCTTCACATGACCTGATGGAATTTAAAGTGTGGCCCCAAAGTATTGTTACAGTTCACCTTGGAACATGGTAACACAATAGTAAATTGTATAGTTTTTCTCCGTTAGGCAGGCATGTGACCCTCTTTTAAGTGATCCCTACATTTCTAACGGAATCTGAAAAAGCCCCTGCCAAAGTGCCACACACCTGTGGGGGGACACAAAGAAAACTGTCACTGGAAGCTGTTCACTCAGCTTTGTCCTACTTTCTAATAGTGGATTTCTCCTTAATTTCTTCCTTTACTTTCCTTTTCCATTTCTTATTTTATTTTGCACCATCTTCCTTTCTGAAAGTCCAGGCTAATAATTCTCCCTGAGCCCGTCTCTGCACCATCACATTCTACAGTGCCTCTTTTGCATGTGGTACCACATTTACGATTTTGCTGCTTTGATCCATTTAATTGTACTTCCCATGGCTCTCTGGAGAACCCTTCTTATTTGTTTACACCCTGTGTTCCTCTTGTAACCTCCTCAATAAAGTTCATTTCAGACTATACGTTAGCATCCCATTTTCATTTGCGTATTTTACTTCCCTGGAAGTACCTAAGAATCTCCCTGTAAAAGAGTCTTCAGGCCACACACACACAGAAAAGCTAGAAAAGCAGGCTTGCCTCATTTCGCTGGCACCTTGAATTACACACTCTTCATGCACTTTCCCCGACCGCTGCATATGGACTGCTGTTGGTGTTGTGGGAACGTCTTCACATGTTTCAGCAATGTTCAGACAGATGGTCATAAAGAGAAAATGTTTGTGTTGTTGTTGTTTTCCTGATCAAACGTTTGCTTCATTGAAATAAAATGAATGTTCTTCCCACTTTTCTCTTAAAGAACAATGTTTCTGCAGATTCCTCAAGCCAACAGCTTTTTCCCTCCTACCGTGGTGCCTATCACATGTCTTATGCTATGCTTCGAAAAATCTCGAAATCAATGTCTAGTTTCACAGTCTCCAACTTTTAAAATGTCCATTCTTAAAAAAATTACCTACTCGAGATTCCAATGTGGTGACCATGTTCAAATATTGAAGTAAATAATATCTAAAATGCACTTAATTTAACCACAATATTTCATTAGAGTACTTTCACCCTTCAACTCACTTCTTGAACTGTGACAGTTTCCAATAAATCACCTGCTTACTCTTCTGCTGGCAACTTGCGTCACCTCCAGTTGCTTCTTTTCTTATTTCTAAAGTTCCTTTATAAAGATTGCTTCCGTTATCTAGGGAACACAACAATCACTATTGTTTTTCTTTAGTGCTCACTTATCCTGTGCCTTTTTTCCTTTCCACTGCTGTCTTGTTTCCCTGCATGACCTCAGATATCTTTGGGAAGAGTCTCTATTCTTGTCTGGCTTTTTCTTTCTTCTCTGATCGCCCTGACTACCTTTACAGATCTTGCTGTGTGGATTTCCGCTTCCAAGTCTTCACCCTGGTTTTCTCCGTCTGTGTATACCTTTAAAGATTTCTGAAGTTATTTTGCTTTTTAAAGCTGTTGGCTTTTCTGGGAAATTTTCTTTATATCATTTTTTAAACAGGAGCCACCACTTTGTGACATCTGGAAAGATAAGCAGGAATTCTCTACCCTTGATCATCCCTCTTATATATTTTAATTTCTTCTTGTTCTCATAGGGATATTCTGAACCTCCACATACCTCTCCCAAATTCTTCAGCTTTTGAGAAATTAATTTCAGCTATTACCACAGCAAGATCAGAAAAGCTAACATCTTTCATATTGCATTATACAACCTCTATTTTTCCTTGTATAAAAATACTACACTTCCTCTGACCCACTTTTTCAGGGATTTTTTTTGGTAAATATTCACAACTATAAGCATGTGTATCCAAATTAGCATCCTTCAATGTAGTTTACAAATTGGCCTTGCACATTTGACTTTACGGCCAAACATTTTGGAGTTAGGAAGTCCTCAAATTCTAGCCACTTATGAACTATGTGATTCTCTGTCTCAATTTTCAGTTGCAGAAATGGAGACATTATTAACTGTGGTTTTTGTTTGCTATTGTTAACTGTGTGCTGTTCTTATCCCATGTCAAATGTATTTATTACATGTGAGATTTTTGGCAAGATACTTAAATCTCTGAACTTTAATTTCTTTACCTTTAATATTAAAGTAATAGAACTTCTGTTGCAGAGATGCTGTATATATTAGCAATAGTGATTGTAAAGTACCCGATGCTCAGTAATTTTCAGTATCGCTGATGATGATGACTGCCATCGTCATAATTCACCATTTAAAGTTTATTCTAAACTTATAGCATTTTTACTGAGAAAGAGCTAAAATTATCTCTTAGTATCAATTCTTTTTTATCATGATGAGAACTTATTATATACTTTAAAACATTTGTATTTATCTTAATTGGGAAGTAAAGTTACTTTCATTTATAATGTCTATTTTTCTCTAATTTCTCATTTCCAAGCATACGTTGTACAGTTTGAATGTTATGCCCTGCACATCCATAATGTCTACTCCAACATGATAGACCAGAGCACAGAGCCCTGACTACAGACTCTTAACCCTCAATACAAACCCCCCCCCCCTGTGGATTTGATGTTGAATTTTTGGACTAATATAGTTTTTTAAATACTAATTTTTACAAACTTTTTTCTTCCTTTATGTGACATTTATTTAGTGCCCAAAACATGCCAGGCAATATGCTAGCCACTGGGAATCCAAAGGTGAAGATAATGTCCTTGCTAAAATGCTTTCACAAACTTGTGGGAGGTACACCAACATAAAACACATAATTATAGGACAAAGTGATTTTATCGTATCTTGTGAGGTTATCTTTGATCTCCTAGTTTTCATTCTACCTTTAATTCTTCTCATCTGTCTTTTAACTCCTTTTCAAATCCTATGTTAATTCTTGCTTTCTTCTAGGATTGGATTAAAATTACTAGGAGCGTTAGTCCTTTCCTCCCTTGCTCTGCTTTAATTTAGAACAGAAATGTTAACATTTTTCCCTGTAGAACATCTTTTAAAAACATTATAAAACTGTTCAAATAAAAAAATGTACAGTACGATGCAATAAACTCATATACACATAACAGAGATTCAATAAATATAATTATTTAGCCATATATGTTTTATTCATCCAAGTCCCAGACATTAAAATAGTTTATCCTTCAATAAATTATTTTGTATTTCCAACAAAAAATACATTTTCAAAACCCTAGTAAAATCACCTACCTAAAAAATTAACAACAATTAATCATTCCAGTTATCTATTCTGTATAAAAAAACTTGGTGGTATGAAACAACAGCCAAGTTAATCCAGTCACGATTTCAGGGTCAGGAAATTGGGCAGTGCAGTGCTTGGCTAGGTGATTCTTTTGCTCCATGTGATTACTAAGTGATACTCAGCTGGTGAAGGGCCAGTCTAGAGGATCCAAGACTGTTTCACACATGTATCTCTCGCCTTAGCAGGGATGACCTGAATTGACAAAGGAATGCCTACATGTATCCTCTCCAGTATGTAGCAATCACAGGTAGTTGGACTTCCTACATAGAACTTGACTTTTCTTGAGTGAGTAACTCAAGATTACTAGGAAGAAACCACATGGCTTTTTTATGACCTACTTTGAGAAGTCACTTAGAGGCACTTGTGATGTACTCTATTGGTCAAAGCAGCAATAAGCCTGTTGAGATTCAGAGAGAGGTAACATACACCCTAACTCTCAATGGGAGGAGTGTCAAATAAATCTGAAACTATAACACTCTTTAATATTGTAGAATACCAGTTCCACATTTCAAATTTTCTTAATTGTCTCAAAAATATCTTCTTGAGATCTCATCAAGATGGCAGCATGAGTAGACTCTGAACTCATCTCTTCCCATGAATACAAGCAGGTTGCAACTATTTTTTGAAAAATCGCCCTGGATAGAAAACTGAAAACTGGATAAAAAGAACCCCCACAACAAGGGACAGTCCTGACTAAGGCCAAAGAGGTAGAAATTCCTGCTGGAGAGGAAAAAAGCCATCTTTAGGATCAGTGGGGTTTCTCAACTGGCCAGGCAGGAGCCACCCTAAGGTATGCAGCCCTCCCTGGAAGAGTGAGGTCCAGAGTGGGAGCTGATACTGCTATAAGCACCCTTCAGACTCAGCCCAACTGAGGGTCTTACTATCTGGCTTTGCTGGCTATTAACTGCAGCAAGGATATGCCCAGAAAAGCTATCAGATGAAAGCTGAAAAGACACGGGTCTTAAAGGGCTCACACACAAACTCACCTATCTCAGCAAACTAAAATCACCAGAGAGAAGCTGACAGTCCTTTGGTGAAAAGGGATTCACCTCTTGGGCTCTGGGGGCATCTCAGTGAGAAGAGGGACCTCTTCAGAGACTGAGAAAATGGTGAGGGCCATTGTTCTGACCTGGTGCAGGTGTGCTGACACACACTGCTGGCAGACACCATTGGGGTTCCTCCCTTGGCCTGTTAGCCCACGGGCCTGCCACACCCACTAGAGCACATATTTAATTCAGTTCAGCCAGGGCAGGCAGCACGACCTAGGGACCATCTCTGCCCAACAGCAAGCCCTCAGGCTACTTGTTGGCCTGCATTGACTTGGTGCCTTGATCCTCTACAGGCAAGTGTGTCCACCTCTGAGGGCCTGTGTGAGGACCAGGTGAAGTGTGGGGAACATTGGTGGAGAGGTGGGGGCCTCTGCAGAGGGGCATCAGTGTATGCTCCAGGGGGTTGGGAAGGGTGCATGGAGCAGGACTGTGTTGACGGTTTGTGTGGTCCTGTGGGGGGGTGAGGCTTATCAGTGGCAGAAGACCTGTGCTTCACAAATAGCAGTAAAAAGGATCAGCCACACCTTCCAAAGAGGGGAAACAATTAGGTGCTCCCCTGCCAAGGGCCAGTCCCACTCAGCTGCACTTCTAAGACAACTGACAACAGCCTTGTAGGCCTGAGGCCTATAGACACTGTAAGCCCCTGAGCCTAGCAACCAGCTCCACTGGGTACCTATCCAATTAACAGGAAAACTGCAACAGGAGTATACTGTTAGACTTTGTAGCCAATGGTGATAAGGCTCCCCAAACCAAATTTACAAAGAGCTGGCCAGGAAGGAAAGACTAGACTCCCTGGGTACCTGCATTAAGAGCAATGCTGTCATAACAGAAGGGCACAATTAGCCCACAAAGGGGTCAGTCCTTGAACATTTGGACTGGTGACCAGAGGGAAGCACACTGCTGGGCCTCATAAGACATCTCTTACATAAGGCCACTTCTCCAAGATCAGGAGACATAGACTACTCACCTAATATATAGAAATAAGCACAGAGAAAAAGGCATAATGAGGAGACAAATGAAAATATTGCAAGGAAAGGAACAGGACCAAATCCCAGAAAAAGGACTAAATGAAATAAATAAGCCACCTACCTGACAAAGAATTCAAACAAAATCTCACAAGGATGCTTACAGATATTGGGAGAAGACTGGATGTACACAGTGAGCTCATCAACAAAGAAGTGGAAACTATAAAAAAGAACCAATTAGAAATGAAGAATACAATTCTCGAAATGAAAAATTCACTAGAGGGACTCAATAGCAGATTAGAAGATACAGAAGAATGGATCAGTGAGCTAGATGAAAGACTAGAGGAATTCACCCAAGCTGAACAGAAAAAAAGAAAAAAGAATTAGACAGAATGAGAGCAGTCTAAGGGAACTCTGAGACAATATCAAGTGCACTAACATTCTTATTATAGGTGTCCCAGAAGGAGAAGAGAGAGAAAAAGGGGCAGAAAATTTATTTGAAGAAATAATAGATGAAAATTTTCCTGACCTAAAGAAGGAAACAGACATCCAAGTAGTGGAAGCACAGAGAGCTCCAAACAAGATAAGCCCAAAGAGGCACACACCAAGACACATTATAATTAAAATATCTAAAATTACACATAAAAAGAGAATCCTAAAAGCAGCCAGAGAAAGGCAACAGGTGACCTACAAAGGAAAGCCCATAAGGCTATCAGCCTATCCGTGGACTTCTCAGCCAAAACCTCACAGGCAAGAAGAGAATAGCATGATATGTTTAAAGTGCTAAAAGGAAAAAACCTACAGCCAAGAATGCTCTATCCATCAATGTTTTCATTCAGAATGGAAGGAGAGATAAAGAGCTTCCCACACAAGCAAAAATTAAAGGAGTTTATCACCAAGAAACCAGTTCTACAAGAAGTGCTGAAGAGACTTAAGTGGGAAAGCAATGACAACAAACAGGGATAAAAAAATTATCAAAAAAAAAACCCCAAAAATCCAGGCAATAAAACCTCTGGCAAAGGTAAAAATATAGTAAAGCTAGCAGAAAAACTACCTGTGAAGATAACATGAAGACTAGAAGAGAAAAGTACTAAAATTACCTATTTCAATGATAACAGGGTAAGAGATAGACACACACTAAACAAGAGGTTGCATATGATTTCAAAAAAAAATGTAGGGGAAGGGAAGGACAGTACAGCTTTTAGAAAGAGGTCAAGCTAAAGAGTGTATCAACTTGATATAGACTGCCGTATACATATACGTAGAATATTATATAGAATCCTCATGGTAATCACAAATCAGAAACCTATAATAAGTAAGCAAATAAGTAAGACAAAAGAAATCAAACATATTACTAAAGAAAGCCATCAAACCACAAGAGAAGAGAACAAGAGAAAAAGAAAGGAACAGAGAAGAACTACTAAAACACCTGGAAAAAAAGTAACAAAATGACAATAAATACATATTTATCAATAGCTCCTTTAAGTGTCAATGCACTAAAAGCTCCAATCAAAATGAACATGGGGACCAATTAGATAAGAAAATAAGACCCATATGTATACTGCATACAAGAGACACACTTCAGACCTAAAGACATTCACAAACTGAAAGTGAAAGGATGGAAAAAGATATTCCATGCAAATGGCAAAGAAAAGAAAGTGGGGGTAGCAATTCTTATATCAGACAAATAAACTTTAAAACAAAAACTGTAACAAGAGACAAAGAAGGGCATTCATTACATAATGATAAAGGGAAGAATGCAACAAGAAGATATAACACTTGTAAATATCTATGCATCCAACATAGGAGCACTTTAGATAAAGCAATTATTAACAGACATAAAAGGAGAATTAGACAGTAACACAATAATAGTAGGGGACTTTAACACTCCACTTACACCAATAGATAGATCATCCAGACACAAGACAAATAAGGAAACACTCGCCTTAAATGACACAGTAGACCAGATGGACTTAACACATATATATAGAACATTCCATCAAAAACCACAGAATACACATTCTTTTCAAATGCACATGGAACATTCTCCAGGATTTATTACATACTAGGCCACAAAATAAGTCTCATATATTTAAGAAGATCAAAATAATACCATGCAACTTTTCTGACCACAAAGGTACGAAACTGGAAATCAATTACAGGAAGAAAACCAGAAAAGCCACAAAAATGTGGAGATTAAGTAAAACGATACTGAACAATGACTGGGTCAATGAAGAAATCAAAGGTAAAATAAAAAAAATCCTGGAGACAAATGAAAATGAAAATATGACATGACAATATCTATGGGAGACAGCCAAAGCAGTTCCAAGAGAGAAGTTTGTAGCAATTCAGGCCTACCTGAAGAAAGAAGAAAAATTCCAAATAAACAATATAAAAGCACATCTAAAGGTACTGGAAAATGAACAAAAATGCCCCAAATCAGCAGAAGGTAGGAAATAATAAAAATCAGAGCAGAAATAAATGAAATAGAGACTAAAATAAAACAATACAAAAAATTAATGAACCCAAGAGATGGTCCTTTGAAAAGATAAACAAAATTGACAAACCCTTAGCTAGACTCACCAGGAAAAAAAGAGAGAAGGCTCATATAAATAAGATCAGAAATGAAAGAGGAGACATTACAATGGACACCTCAGAAATACAAAAGGAAATAAGAGAATACTATGAAAAGCTATACGCCAATAAATTGGATAACCTAAAACAAATGGATAAATTCTTAGAAGCATACAACCTGCCAAAACTGGACAATGAAGAAGTAGAGAATTTGAATAGACCAATCACCAGTAAAGAGATCGAAATAGCAATCAAAAACCTCCCCCCAAAAAGACGTCCAGGACCAGATGGCTTCCCTGGCAAATTCTACCAGACTTTCAAAGAAGACTTAATACCTACCCTTCTCAAACTCTTCCTAAAAATTGAAGCGGAGGGGAGGCTTCCTAACTCATTCTATGAAGCCAACGTTATCCTGATACCAAAACAAGAAAGGAAGAACACAAAAAAAGAAAATTACAGGCAAATATCACTGATGAATATCGATGCAAAAATCCTCAACAAAATACTAGCAAATGGAATACAACAATAAGTTAAAAAGATCAGGGGCTGGCCCCATGGCCGAGTGGTTAAGTTTGCGCACTCCACTGCAGGTGGCCCAGTGTTTCATTGGTTTGAATCCTGGGCGCGGACATGGAACTGCCCATCGAACCATGCTGAGGCAGTGTCCCACATGCCACAACTAGAAGGACCCACAACTAAGAATATACAACTATGTACTGGGGGGGGGGCTTTGGGGAAGAAAAGGAAAACAAAAAAAAAGATCATTCATGATGATCAAGTGGGTTTCACTCCAGGGATGCAGGGATGGTTCAACATCTGTAAATCTATCAATGTGATACACCACATTAACAATATGAAGAATAAAAATCACATGATCATCTCAATAGATGCAGAGAAAGCACTTGACAAGATACAGCACTCATTTATGATAAAAACTCTAAATAAAATGGGTGTAGAAGGAAAATATTTCAGTATAATAAAGGCCATCTATGACAAACCCACAGCAAATATCATTCTCAATGGAGAAAAACTGTAAGCTATCCCTCTAAGAATAGGAACCAGACAAGGATGCCCACTGTCACCATTCTTATGTAACCTAGTATTGGAAGTCCTAGCCAGAGCAATCAGGCAATAAAAAGAGATAAAAGGGATCCATATTGGAAAAGAAGAAGTGAAACTGCCACTCTTTGCAGACAACATGATTTTATATATAGAAAACCTAAAGAATCCACTAAAAAAACTTTTAGAAACAGTAAATGAATACAGTCAAGTTGCGGGATACAAAATCAACATACAAAAATCGGTTGCATTTCTAAACACTAAAAACAAAGTAGCAGAAAGAGAAATTAAGAATACAATCCCATTTACAATCACAAGGAAAAGATTAAAATACCTAGCAATAAACTTAACCGAAGAGGTGAAAGATCTGTACACCGAAAACTATAAAACATTGTTGAAAGAAATCAAAGAAGACACAAGCCAATGGAAACATATTCTGTGCTCTTGGATTGGAAGAATTAACATAGCTAAAATGGCAATACTTCCTAAAGCAATCTACAGATTCAATGCAATCCCTATCAAAGTTGCAACAACATTTTTCACAGAAATAGAACACAGAATCCTAAAATTTATATGGAACAACAGAAGACTCCAAATAGCCAAAGGATTCCTGAGAAAAAAGAACAAAGCTGGAGGTATCACACTACCTCATTTCAAAATACACTGCAAAGCCATAGTAACCAAAACAGCATGGTACTGGCACAAAAAGAGACACACAGAGCAATGGAACAAATCAAGAGCCTAGAAGTAAACCCACACATTTATGGACAGCTAATATTCAACAGGGGAGCCAAGAGCATAGGACAGAGAAAGGAGAGTCTCTTCAATAAATGGTGTTGGGAAAACTGGACAGCCACATGCAAAAGAGTGAAAGTAGACCATTCCCTTACACCATGCACAAAAACCAACTCAAAATGGATTAAAGATTTGAATGTAAGACCTGAAATCATGAAACTTCTAGATGAAAAATAGGCAGTACACTCTTTGACATCAGTCTGAGCAGCATATTTTCAAGTACCATGACTGACTGGGCAAGGGAAACAAAAGAAAAAATGCACAAATGGGACTACAACAGACTAAAAAGCTTCTGCACAGCAAAGGAAACCATCAACAAAACAAAAAGACAACCTAACAATTGGGAGAAGATATTTGCAAAACATATATCAGATAAGGGGTTAATATCCAAAATATACAAAGAACTCATCCATCTCAACAACAATAAAACCAACAATCCAATTAGAAAATGGGCAAAAGATCTGAACAGAGATTTCTCCAAAGAAGATATACGGATGGCCAACAAGCATATGAAAAGATGTTCAACATCAGTAGCTATCAGGGAAATGCAAATCAAAACTACAATGATGTATCACCTCACTCTGGTCAGAATGACTATAATTAACAAGACAGGAAACAAGAAGTGTTGGAGAGGATGTGGAGAGAACGGAACCCTTGTACACTGCTGGTGGGAGTGCAAACTGGTGCAGCCACTATGGAAAACAGTATGGAAAACAGTATCCTCAGAAAATTAAGAATAGGTCTACCATATGATCCAGCTATCCCACTGCTGGGTATTTATCCAAAGAACTTGAAAACACAAATGCATAAAGAGACATGCACCCCTATGTTCATTGCAGCATTAGTCACAATAGCCAAGACTAGGAAGCAACCTAGGTGCACATCAAGGGACAAACTGATAAAGAAGGTGTGGTATATATATACATAGTGGAATACTACTTAGCCATAAGAAATGATTAAATCTGGCTGTCTGTGACAACATGGATGGACTTGGAGGGTATTAGCTGAGTGAAATAAGTCAGAGGGAGAAAGTCAAATACCATGTGATCTCACTCATAAGGAGAAGATAAAAACAATGACAAACAAACACATAGCAACAGAGATTGGATTGGTGGTTACCATAGGGGAAGTGGGGTAGGGTAAAAAGGGTGATTAGGCTTACATGTGAGGTGATGTACTATAGTTAGTTTGTGGGTGGTGAACATGATTTAATCTACACAGAATTCAAAGTATATTATGATGTACATCTGAAAGCTATATAATGTTATAATCCAATGTTACTGCAGTAAAAAAAAAAATCTTCTTATCCTTCATGTTCTTATCAGACTCCATACAAGGTCTATATATCACATTTGGTTGTTATTTTTCTTTAGTATCTTTTTATAAAGAAAATCAATGCCTTTCTTTGGCCTTGACCTGTTGACAAAACTGGATCAATTACCTTGTAAAATGACTCACATTACTTCTTTGTGGTGTCATTTATTCTTATTGCTCTAACTCCTATATTTCCTGTGAACTAGAAGTACAATCTAAAGGCTGATTCGATTTGCATTCAGCATTTTGGCAGGCACATTTTCTAGGGGGTGCTCTGTATAGTGTACAGGAGACTCATAATGTCTGTTTGTCCCCTTATGAGTGGTTGATCAGTTACTTCAGGAAGTGATAGCTTGTTGTCTCCTTTGCAAAGTCATAATTTTTGTTTATTTTTCATCTTGAAATCAGTAAATAACCTTGGGTGATACTTTTGCTCTTTGAGAATAAGCACATGCCATTGACCTCTCACAAAATGTTTTCTATTACTTTGATGATCTTTGCTTGATACAATCATTACAGTAATGGTTATAAAATGGGGAATTTCTAATTCTATTTTTCTTTCATATGAATCAACTAGAATTCAGATACAAAAAACTTTTCCTTATTAACCATGGTTATTTATTAATTTAAAGTATATTTCCTAGAGAAAAGGAAAGAAACCACTAATTTTCTTCTTTTATTACCAATTTTCGGAGTAAATTATTGATGTATTTGTTATCTTCAGTGATGATAAAGGAGGTATTCCTTGTTTTGGCTTCCTATCTTTTTGAGAACCATTTTTAACACCATAGATATAAAATACATATATAATAAAGTAATTGCTGTTACTATTCCTTCTGGTCCTTAAATTATCCCATCTTTGGTAGTGGGATCTGCTTAAGGTTGTCACCTACGACTTTTTCGCATGACCACATTGGTCTTTGATAGCTTCCTTGATTTCTAGCATAGCAAACTGTTCTGTGTTCTTTTTGTACACTTCCTGCCCTAGACCTGAAACAAACTATTTTTCTAAGGAGCTCTGATCACACTTAGTAAGAATAATGTTTAGACACCATGACATATGCATGTGGGCACTCAGAGCCATTGAGTTGATATAGCTTCGACATTTTAAGTGGACACAGCTGGGGAAATTTTTTTTAAAACAAAAAGGTACTATGAGTTCATATTTAACATCAAATTCAATATTATAGAATTTTAAACTTTTTAAAATTTTACATTTATCTCTTTCCTCTCTTACACTGAAAAGTCAAATATTAACTTTTTATTTGCTTTATTTTGTAGTGTATATAAAGAAAATTTCAAATAATCAAAGTGATAGCCTAATTAGAGCAATAAAACTGAATAAAGTTAAAATACCTTAGGTTTCCTCTGTTTGTAAACAATCCCTTTAAGGATCTATAGCCAAAAGACTATGTTCTAAATAGGGTTGAAATGACTTGTTGTTGCCTGTGTGGTTATATCATTGGCATAGTAGGTTCATTTATTTTAGTTTGTCCTCGACTTTTGACTTGCATTTTTCTGTAAATTTATTTGTAATAAACAAAAAATGTGTATGTTTAAGTCAGAAGTAATAATAAATTCTCAGAAACATCTTACTTCCGTTAAAATCCCTTCTCTCTGTTCCCTGCCTCTCTATATGAATAAACATTTTTCTTAGCTTTTATTTTGGCTTCCTAATGTTTTGTTTGTGGTTATTTTTACAAATATAAATACAAGTATTCCTATATTATATGCAATATTCTGCTTGTTTTTCCCCCTTGAACTCTAGACAAAATTGTACGTTTATTTACTCAGAAAATTTTTGTTAAAGGTGTAAAATTATTCACTTTCAGGAGAAACAGAAAATATACAAATAAATAATAGCTAATATAATCACAAACTTAATAAGTTCAAGATAGAAATTACTTGATCTTGCAACTGAGAATTATGATGGTGGGGATACTTAGGATGTTCTGGGAATGTGTCTATGGGGAAGTGACATTAATCCTGTGAGTTAAAGGAAAGAAGAATCCAGATGTGTAAGAACCAGAGAGGAGTATGAGTCCGGCACATTCTAGAAACTGAAAGCAGCCTAATGAATTTGAAAAGTATCAGCAAGGAAGAAAAGGATTTAAATTAAAGTTTGGAAAAATAAGAAGAGGTCTTGTACACCAAGAAAATAATTTTTTATTTCATTTAAAATACAACGGAAAGCCACAGCATGGCTAGGGCTAAGGAGCGACATGATCTCATTGATGTTTTAAAATAATCACTTTGTTGTTTAGAGAATGAATTGCAGGAAAGCAAAAATTATAATTGTTTTCTAACATTACCTCTCCCAACCTCTCTTCTATCCCATTACTTGCTCACTTCTGTATTCCTCCTAGCTAGTTTGATTTGCCAGCACAGTGTTAAAAAAGCACTTTTGTCCTCTGAATCCTTCAACCCCTTGGAAACCTTCTCTGATAAAAAGGCACTGTTGGTGTTTCCTTGAATGTGTCTTTGCTTCACATTATTTACTATCATTATAACACCTAACTTTCCCTCCTTTAATTGTGTATTTATATGCCAGTTATCCTGTGAATCCATGAGTCAGCTGAGGGGATAGTACAGTATGGTATTTATCTTTGAATACACAACGGCTACCAGATGCATACCATCTACTGTGGTAAAGTGGAAATTTCTGGCAGCCATACAGATTCCATTCTGGATGTACTGCACTCTTCTCTGAGACCTTTATGTGAATTGAGACAGGGACAGCAAGCTTTATATCTTCATTTAGCAGATGAGGCTGCAGTAAAGATAACATAAGTGACTTGGCCAAAGTAAAGGCAAGATTAGCCTCATATGTCTTATTCTTCATCTTTAGACCACAGTAATTGTCTCTCCCCTCTGATAGAGTCACTACTGAAGAGAGAGATCCCTGTAGCCTAACGTGATTTTAGGGGAAAATTTGTTCAAACTTCCTTCTGGAAAAACAAATTTCTAAGACTGATTCAAAATACTCTAATGACGTTCACGCAAATTACTGATTTTTTTAATTCTAATGTATAAACTTTAAAATACTGAAAATCAGGGTACCTTTGAAATAAATCCATCATTTACTTAATCCTTAATGAGGACTAATAATAACACAGCGGAAGAAAAATAACGCAAAATTGCCTGAAAACTGCAGGGTGCCTTCGTTGTTCTTGCTTTGTTTTTAATTGCAAACAGAACAGAAGCAAACAAATGCAAATTTGAGCACCAGAACAATATCTAACTATAGAAATATGATATAAATAAAATAAATGAAACCCCAACAAAAAAAAACAGGTTTGAAACTGTTTTCGTAATAAGTTATATACTAAAGAAATAATGCCAAAAATCCTTCTGTAGCTATGTATTACTGAGAGTAAATTCCCTGTTTAAGAGTAGAGTAAGAGAAAAGTGGGTCTTCAGATGAAAATTCCCTCTTTTGCTATTTCCTCTTTAGGTCACCCTAGTGACTCAGACAACCTCTATATAAGATGAGCTTATCATATGATGTGCCTTTCTCATCTCTGGAAAAACTACATGAGGAATCTTTACTCTGACATGGCTACCATTAGGTACTTCTCTTTCCTGTGGTTAGCCTAAAGACACTCCCTTTTCTATCCTTTATGCTTTGTTTTCTTGTTGTTTCTGTTTTTCGTATATTTGAAATAGGTAATACATCCATAGACATGAGATTATTTTTAGGCTACTAATTATTGCTTTCCCCACCTGCATGGGAGTAGGAGTTTACTTCTTGTCCCCACTGATGCTGTTTTTGACCACTTAACTTTATTTGGTCTCATGGTGAGTGGACTGTACTTCTCTTCCCTAGATTTTGGGTTGGCTGTGTCACATACTTTACCCAATGGAATATTAATTCTTGTGACACAAGCAAAGACTTGAAATATGCATGCATTGTGAGGTGATTATACTTGTGCTTCTGGCATCATCCTGGGCAGAAAATATCTTAGATAGCTCACTCATCTAAGAAGGATAAGAGATACGTGGAACCAATCTGCAGGTTAGACTAAAGCCCAATTCAGCCCAGTCTAGATCGATTGAACCTCAGCCAGCCCAATGGTACCTGAAATAGAATAAATGATAATTGTTTAAAGCTGTTTAGTTTTAAGGTGGTTTATATCCAGCTAACTAATACAAAAATGTACAAAAATTAAAAGCTGCAGTGAAAAGTAATTCTCCTTGCTACCCAATTCTCTAACAACCCAAGCACTTACCCAGGAAGTAAACAGTATTATCAATTGCTTACATATCTTTCAAGATATCTTATGCATATATGAGCAAGAATATATGTATTGACAGACACGTACACATACAAAAAAAGATCATTTTTTACATATACTATTCTTTTTTTATTTATTTATTTTTTATTAATGTTATGATAGATTACAACCTTGTGAGATTTCAGTTGTACATTTTTGTTAGTCATGTTGTGGGTACACCACTTCCCCCCTTGTGCCCTCCCCCCACCCCCCTTTTCCCTGGTAACCACCGATCAGATCTCCTTATCAATATACTAACTTCCACCTATGAGTGGAGTCATATAGAGTTTGTCTTTCTCTGACTGGCTTATTTCACTTAACATAATACCCTCGAGGTCCATCCACGTTGCTGTGAATGGGCCAATTTTGTCTGTTTTTTATGGCTGAGTAGTATTCCATTGTGTATATATACACCATATCTTCTTTATCCAATCATCAGTTTCTGGGCATGTAGGTTGGTTCCACGTCTTGGCTATTACAAATAATGCTGTGATGAACATAGGGGTGCAACGGACTCTTGAGATTTCTGATTTCAGGTTCTTAGGATAGATACCCAGTAATGGGATGGCTGGGTCATAGGGTATTTCTATTTTTAAGTTTTTGAGAAATCTCCATACTGTTTTCCATAGTGGCTGTACCAGTTTGCATTCCCACCAACAGTGTATGAGGGTTCCTCTTTCTCCACAACCTCTCCAACATTTGTCATTCTTGGTTTTGGATGTTTTTGCCAATCTAACGGGTGTAAGGTGATATCTTAGTGTAGTTTTGATTTGCATTTCCCTGATGATTAGCGATGATGAACATCTTTTAATGTGTCTATTGGCCATATTCATATCTTCTTTTGAGAAATGTCTGTTCATGTCCTCTGCCCATTTTTTGATTGGGTTGTTTGTTTTTTTGTTGTTAAGCAGTGTGAGTTCTTCGTATATTATGGAGATTAACCCTTTGTCGGATAAGTGGCTTGTAAATATTTTTTCCCAATTAGTGAGCTGGTTTTTTGTTTCAATCCTGTTTTCCCTTGCCTTGAAGAAGCTCTTTAGTCTGATGAAGTCCCATTTGTTTATTCTTTCTATTGTTTCCCTCAACAGAGGAGTTATAGTGTGCAAAAAGATTCTTTTGAAACTGATGTCAAAGAGTGTACTGCCTATATTCTCTTCCAAAAGACTTATTGTCTCAGGCCTAATCTTTAGGTCTGTGATCCATTTTGAGTTTATTTTGGTGTGTGGTGAAAAACAATGGTCAATTTTCAATCTTTTGCATGTGGCTGTCCAGTTTTCCCAGCACCATTTGTTGAAGAGACTTTCTTTTCTCCATTGTAGGCCCTCTGCTCCTTTGTCGAAGATTAGCTGTCCATAGATGTGTGGTTTTATCTCTGGGCTTTCAATTCTGTTCCATTGATCTGTGGACCTGTTTTTGTACCAGTACCATGCTGTTTTGATCACTGTAGCTTTGTAGTATGTTTTGAAATCGGGGATTGTGATTCCGCCTGCTTTGTTTTTCTTGCTCAGGATTGCTTTAGCAATTCGTGGTCTTTTGTTGCCCCACATGAATTTTAGGATTATTTGTTCAATTTCTGTGAAGAATGTTCTTGGGATTCTGATTGGGATAGCATTGAATCTGTAGATTGCTTTAGGTAGTATGGACATTTTAACTATGTTCATTCTTCCAATCCATGTGCATGGAATGTCTTTTAATCTCTTTATGTCATCGTCAATTTCTTTCAAGAAAGTCTTGTAGTTTTCATTGTATAGATCCTTCACTTCCTTGGTTAAGTTTATCCCAAGGTATTTTATTCTTTTCGTTGCGATTGTGAATGGGATTGAGTTCTTGAGTTCTTTTTCTGTTAGTTCATTGTTAGTGTATAGAAATGCTACTGATTTATGCACATTAATTTTATACCCTGCTACTTTGCTGTAGTTGTTGATTATTTCTAATAGTTTTTCTATGGATTCTTTGGGGTTTTCTATATATAAGATCATGTCGTCTGCAAACAGCGAGAGTTTTACTTCTTTGTTACCTATTTGGATTCCTTTTATTTCTTTTTCCTGCCAAATTGCTCTGGCCAGCACCTCCAGTACTATGTTGAATAGGAGTGGTGAAAGTGGGCACCCTTGTCTTGTTCCTGTCCTCAGAGGGATGGCTTTCAGTTTTTGTCCATTGAGTATGATGTTGGCTGTGGGTCTGTCATATATGGCCTTTATTATGTTGAGGTACTTTCCTTCTATACCCATTTTATTGAGGGTTTTTATCATAAATGGGTGTTGGATCTTGTCGAATGCTTTCTCTGCATCTATTGAGATGATCATGTGGTTTTTGTTTTTCATTTTGTTGATGTAGTGTATCACGTTGATTGACTTGCGGATGTTGAACCATCCCTGTGTCCCTGGTATAAATCCCACTTGATCATGGTGTATAATCTTTTTGATGTATTGCTGTATTCGGTTTGCCAAAATTTTGTTGAGGATTTTTGCATCTATGTTCATCAGTGATATCGGCCTGTAGTTCTCCTTCTTTGTGTTGTCCTTGTCAGGTTTGGGGATCAGAGTGATGTTGGCTTCATAGAATGTGTTAGGGAGTACTCCATCTTTCTCAATTTTCTGGAACAGTTTGAAAAGAATAGGTATTAAGTCTTCTTTCAGTGTTTGGTAGAATTCTCCAGAGAAGCTGTCCGGTCCTGGACTCTTATTTTTGGGGAGGTTTTTGATTACCATTTCTATTTCCTTACTTGTGATTGGCCAATTCAGATTCTCCATTTCTTCCTGATTCAGTTTGGGGAGATTGTAGGAGTCTAGGAATTTGTCCATTTCTTCCAGTTTGTTCAATTTGTTGGCATATAGTTTTTCATAGTATTCTCTTATGATCTCTTGTATTTCATTGGTATCTGTTGTGATTTCTCCTCTCTCATTCTTAATTTTATTTATTTGCGATTTCTCTCTTCTTTTCTTGGTGAGTCTGGCTAAAGGTTTGTCAATTTTGTTAATTCTTTCGAAGAACCAACTCTTTGTTTCATTGATCCTTTCTATTGTCTTTTTTGTTTCAATATCATTTATTTCTGCTCTTATTTTTATTATTTCCCTCCTTCTACTGACTCTGGGCTTTGTTTGTTCTTCTTTTTCTAGTTCTGTTAGGTGTCGTTTGAGGTTGCTTATGTGAGCTTTTTCTTGTTTAGTGAGGTGAGCCTGTATTGCGATGAATTTCCCTCTTAGGACTGCTTTTGCTGCATCCCAAATGATTTGGTATGTCATGTTCTCATTTTCATTTGTCTCCAGATAAGATTTGATTTCTTCTTGAATTTCTTCAATGATCCATTGTTTGTTCAGAAGCATGTTGTTTAGTCTCCACATTTTTGCACCTTTCTCTGCTTTTTTCTTGTAGTTGATTTCTAGTTTCATAGCATTATGATCAGAAAAGATGCTTGATATTATTTCAACTCTCTTGTATTTATTGATGTTTGCTTTGTTTCCCAAAATATGGTCAATCCTTGAGAATGTTCCATGTGCACTTGAGAAGAATGTGTAACCCGCTGTTTTTGGATGAAGTGTTCTATATATATCTATTAAGTCCATCTGGTCTAATTTTTCATTTAATTCTATTATTTCCTTGTTGATTTTCTGTCTGGATGTTCTGTCCATTGGTGTTAATGGTGTGTTGAGGTCCCCTACTATTATTGTATTGTTGTTGATGTCTTCTTTTAGTTCTATTAAGAGTTGCTTTACAAATTTTGGTGCTCCTGTGTTGGGTGCGTATATATTTATAAGTGTTATGTCTTCTTGGTGGAGAGTCCCTTTTATCATTATATACTGTCCCTCTTTTTCTTTCTTTATCTGTTTTGCTTTGAAATCTACCTTGTCTGATATTAGTATAGCGACACCTGCTTTCTTTTGTTCATTATTAGCTTGGAGTATTTTTCTACATCCCTTCACTCTGAGTCTGTGTTTGTCTTTGGGGCTGAGGTGTGTTTCCTGGAGGCAGCATATTGTTGGATCTTGTTCTTTGATCCATCCTGCCACTCTGTGTCTTTTGATTGGGGAGTTCAATCCATTTACATTTAGAGTGATTATTGAGATGTGGGGGCTTACCACTACCATTTTGTGTCTTGTTTTCTGGTTTTCTTCAATTTCCTTTGTTTCTCATCCCATGGTTTCATCTGTTCTGATGAAGAGCTGCTACTCTCTGTTGTTGTCCTTCTACTTATCTCCTCTGCTCTTGGTTTTGTAGCCCCTTTCCTTTTTTGGATTTTTCAGGAATGAGGGTTTTCCTGAGGATTTCCTGAAGAGGAGGTTTTGTGGCAATGATCTCCCTTAATTTTTGTTTATCTGGGAAAGTTTTTATTTCTCCATCGTATTTGAAGGATATTTTCCCTAGGTAGAGAATTCTCGGCTGTAGATTTTTGTCCTTCAGATTTTTGAATATATCATTCCACTCTCTTCTAGCCTGTAAAGTTTCTGCTGAGAAATCTGCTGATAGCCTGATGGGGGTTCCTTTGTAGGTTAGTTTCTTTTGCCTGGCTGTCCTTAGTATTTTCTCCTTGTCGTTGACTTTTGCTAGCTTCACTACTATATGCCGTGGAGTTTGTCTTCTTGCATTGATAAAGTTTGGAGATCTATTGGCTTCTGTCACCTGAAGATCCATCTCTCTCACCAGATTTGGGAAGTTCTCAGCCATTATTTCTTTGAATAGGCTTTCTGCCCCTTTCTCCTTCTCTTCTCCCTCTGATATACCTATAATCCTTATGTTGCATCTCCTAATTGTGTCTGATAATTCTCGGAGAGTTTCTTCATTTCTTTTTAGTCTTACTTCTCTCTCCTCCTCTGCCTGCAGCAATTCTATATTGCCATCTTCCAAATTGCTAATTCTTTCCTCCATATTATCGGCCCTACTGTTCAGAGCATCTAGATTTTTCTTAATCTCCTCTATTGTGTTCTTCATTTCCAATATTTCTGTTTGGTTCTTCTTTATCGTGTCAAACTCTTTTGTGACATAGCTCCTGAACTCGTTGAGTTGTCGGTCAGAATTCTCTCTTAACTCATTGAGTATTTTAATGATGGCTGTTTTGAAGTCATCATCATTTAGGTTATATATCTCATTTTCTTTGGGATTGTTTTCTGTGTATTTGTTATTTTCCTTCTGTTCTGGAGATTTAATGTATTTTTTCATATTGCTTGATGTTGTTGATTTGTGCCTCCACATAGAGATAGAGTTTAGTTGCTCCTTTCACTTGTTTCTGCTGCTGCAGTGGGGGAGAAGCTGTTTATAGTGCACCAACCAGGAACCCTATCCGCAGTTGCTAACTGGGCCTGGGCCTCTCCTCGTAGTCACAGTGGTCCTTTGGATTCTCTCCTCTGCTGTGGGAGCCGTCACCAGGGGCTTTAGGCTGCCGGTGCCTACTGTTGCAGCCCACCTAGACGTGCTCCCTCCTTGGGGTCTGCAACGGTGTTATGGGCTTTTCCAGCGGCCAGGGGTAGGATCACTTATATTTGTCACTCCGTCACTGTTGGCACCCACAAAATCTCACTTGTCCACTATGGGTTGCAGGAGAGCTATTGGCATCTTCTACAGTCTGTGGTTAGTTCACCTAACTATGCTACTTTTGTCCCGGGGTCTTCCAGCCTTGTGGCTGCCAGATGGGTGCTTTCTACTAGTGCTGTGCAGAGGCTTTCCCTGAGGCTGCTGTGAGCCTGTAGGGTTCCCCCTAGGCTACAGAGCTGGGTCACTGGAACTCCACCCAGCCCCAGTCCTGTTCCCCAGGAACTTGGGGAGCCCTTTGCACTGTCTTGGGGGATAGCCGGAGATCCTGATTTCAGTGGTAGCTAGTCAGCTGCTGCCCTGCCAGATATTCTCCTCTCCGGGACCCTCCCGGTGTTGTGGATGCTGAGCGTGGACCCTCCGCTAATAGCAGACAGAGAGTTTTGTCTGCTGCCAGGGCGGAACTCTGGAGCTTCACCCAGCCCCAGTCCTCTCTGAGATCTCCTGCAATCCCTAGCCCCAAGGGGCGGGCAACGGCAGCTGGGGGTCACCCCGGCCTCTGGGGTTCTCTCCGGGACTTTCCCAGAGTTGTGAATGCTAGGCGTGGCCCCCCCGCTAATGGCAGACAGAGAGTTCTGTCTGCTGCCTGGGCGGAACTCTGGAGCTTCCCCTCCAGGGCGTGGAGCAGGCCTCTGCAGCTTCACCCAGCCCCAGTCCTCTCTGAGATCTCCGAGATCTCCGGCAGTCCCTAGCCCCACGGAGCGGGCAACGGCAGCTGGAGGTCACCTCACCCTCTGGGATTCTCTCTGGGACTTTCCCAGAGTTGTGAATGCTAGGCGTGGCCCCCCCGCTAATGGCAGACAGAGAGTTCTGTCTGCTGCCCGGGCGGAACTCTGGAGCTTCCCTTCTGGGACGCAGAGCTGGCCTCTGGAGCTTCACCCAGCCCCAGTCCACTCTGAGATGTCCGGCAATCCTTAGCCCCATGGGGCAGGCAATGGCAGCTGGAGGTCACCTCGCCCTCTGGGATTCTCTCTGGAACTTTCCCAGAGCTGTGGATGTTGGGTGTAGCCCCTCCGCTAATGGCAGACAGAGAGTTTTGTCTGCGGCCCGGGCAGAACTCTGGAGCTTCACCCAGCCCCAGTCCGCTCCGAGATCTCCGGCAATCCCTAGCCCCACCGTGCAGGCAGTGGCAGCCGGGGGACCTCCGTACCCTCAGCGATTCTCTCTGGGACCCTCTGGGCGCCGTGAACACTAGGCGGGATCTCGCTGCCAATGGCGGGGAGAGACTCTCCCTGTGGGCTCAGGTGTGTAACTCTAGAGTTTCCCTCTGCATTTAGGAGTAATTGCAGGGGGTTTAGGTAGGGTTCTGGTCACCTCCTTCCACCGTCGCTCCTCTGTTGTGTGCTCGCTCCTGCCCTAGATGTGTGTTGATCTTCTGGGGGCGTCCTTTGGAAGAAAGCCACTTGCGGGTACTAGGCTGTTCGGTCAGGGTCAGAGAATTTTCACCTATTTCCACATCCTCCCGGAGGAAAGTCCGTCCACCTTCCGATGTATAGTCGCGTGGGTCTCTCAGACGTCCTGAGATGCTGTCTGGATATCCTTTGTTAAGCGATAAGTGTCCAAATAATTGTAGACTTGAAGGGGGAGAGACAAAGAGGACTACTCACGGAGCCATCTTGGATCGGCCTCTACATATACTATTCTATATCTTGACATTTTTCACTTAATATACATTCAGGATCCTTCCATATCTGTACATAAAGATTTGCCTTATTCTTTTTAATGCCCCAATTATAGTCTGCTTATGAAGTTCTAGTAACATATTGAAGTATCCTTCATTACTGGAGAATATAGATTATTTCTTAACTTTCTACTCTACCCCATTTTGAATAATCTTTATCCTAGCCTGAGTCCTTGATTTGAAAGTTTTATCTCCTATTCTTAATTTTTTAATAATAATGCGTTAAAACTTTTTTGCCCTTTAGCAAGGGCTGCATATCTACATTATCTCATTTAATCTTCAAAACAAATCTTGTGAGGTATGAGCATTAGTCTTCTATTTCACTGAGGCCAAAAGAAGTTAAGAGTTCAAACCAAGTGGTAAGTGATATGACTATAACACAAACTCAGGCTCTCTATTATACAATATTGCCTGACCCAGTGTAAACTTGCTGAAAATGCAGAAGTTCCAATGCTTGCTAACTCAGAAATTACATTCCAAGTCAAATTCATGAGACGTCTCTGTTTACATGATAAGACAGAAGTAGAAGTAAAATAAATAAGGAAATAATAAAATAATTAAGTATTCATTAATTTACTCAATAGGTATTTATTATACATTTAGTGCCTACAAAGCACTGTGCTGTGCACTGTAGCTAGCCTCAAATACACATTCCAAAATAAACAAGAAATGCTTCTGTGTATTCCTCCCATCTCTGCATGGCTTGTTCAGACTCAGTTGAAAAGGAAAGCAATTGAATTGCTCTGCTAATGGGCTTGGAAACTTTAGTTGAGCGAAACTCAGAACATAGTTTCCAATAGTAATGAAAGATTCATAAAACAGTTCTAACTCCCAAAGAGAGAAAGGAGAAATTTAAAGAAAATTGATAAACTGAGATGTCATAAATAATAATGAGTTACCACTTGTAGAGTGCCTACTATGTGCCAAGAGATGTTCATGGATTACTTAATATTAATAATTTAATGAGATTGCTTTTATTATACTGATTTTACAGTTAACAAAATGAGATTCAGAAACATTTTTTTGTATTTTTTGAGTTTGCTCAATAAATGACAGAACTGAGAATTGAACCCTGATCTGGCAGATATCAAATCCTTGCATTTAGCCATTTATACACTAGTTTAGAACTAGGTACAAAATGGAGAGATAAAGATTCCTAAATGAAACAGAAATATTTCTTCATTTTTGTTTTTTGCTTTTTTCATATTGAAGGTAGATTATTTCAGTGTCCTTCTTTTTGGTATATGAAGTAACTTGACTCTAGGTGTGTCAATACAATAGAGTAGGCTGTATTTATAGGGAATGACTCTTTTCTCTGAATGTGTAAAATTTTTTCCTGTGGGGCTGAAGAGAAGATCCCACACGCCCATTTATTTTTGCCATTGCGCTTATACAGATTCACCAAATACCGTTGTGTAAAACATTGATTTAGTGATATACGTATTTATAGTCAAACACAAGCACATATACACACACAAACGTACAATAACCAGGTGTTTCAAAGTCTAAAATTGCTACTGAGTAGGATATGATAAAATAAAAGTACAACATTTTTGCCCAAAACTTTAACAGTAGAAAATGTAAAAGTATTTCAGTTGTTAGTCGAGAACTACAAGAGTCTTGCTATTTTATAAAATAAACTTTTAGAAGTTTTCTAAATCTTTTTATTTTCCAAATAAATAACTTTTGTTTGCTTTTAAATTTTAAATATTGCCAAGTCACATCAACTGGGAGAAGGAGATTTAGATCCAAGCACATTTACATGATCTTTGCATAAATAATTAACAAAACAGAAGATGAGCTAACAAAACACAAAGGCTAGATATAATGTGGCAACACTATGGATAAAATGATATTTAAAGACAAAACAGTTTGAAGATATTCTGAAATATATGCAAACATATTAGACTAAGTAAACTTAGAACACAGAATCTGTCTAAATCTGCCTCCCCAAGAGGGGAGATTTTATAACAATTTCTTAATTATATACTTATTCACAACTTATTAATATTTCTAAAATATAAAGAAACAGCATATTATTTTTAACACTTAAAAGGTTTTTAAAATTTATCAAACAATGGGTAGAAAAATTTTCCTATGAAGTAAATATCTGACTGTTAAATATTAAGTTCATTAGAGTTCCACATAATTATGTGGTTTATTTCCACATTTAAAACTAATATCAAATTTCCTTCTTGGAAAAACAGTATGGAAGTTCCTTAAAAAATTCAAAATATAATCCAGCAATTGTACTTCTGGCTATATATCCAAAAGAAATGAAATTACTATCTTGAAAAGATTATCTGCACCCTTGTGTTCATTGCAGCATTCTTTACAATAGCCAAGACATGAAAACAACCTCAATCCACTGATACATGAATAGATAAAGCAAATGTGGTATACATATACAATGGAATATTACTCAGCAATATAAAAGAAGGAAATCCTGCCTTTTGCAACAATATGGATAAAACTTGAGGGCGCTAAGTGAAATATGTCAGACAGAGAAAAGCAAATACTGTATGATCTCACTCATATGTGGAATCCAAAAACCCAACTGCACAGAAACAGAGAACAGATTGGTACTTGCCAGGGGTGGTGGGAGAGGGGGAGGATGGGGGAAATGGCTGAAGGTAGTTGAAAGGTACAAACTGCCAGTTATAAGATGAATAAGCTCTGGGATGTAATGTACAGCCTACAGTTGTATGGTTAACAATACTGTATTGTATATTTGAAAGCTGCAAAGTAAGTAGATTTTTAAAGTTCTTACTAGACAAAAACAGTTGTAACTATGTGAAGTGATGGATGTGTTATCTACCCTTACTGTGGAAATCATTGTGCAATATATACATATATAAGATCACTACGTTGTACACCTTAAACTTACGCAATATTATATGTCAATTGTATTTCAATAAAGCTGGAAAAAATTGTCTTTTTTATTTTCTCTCTGAAACTTGGGGGGGTTGGTAATCCAATTTTGTCCAAATCAATAAACTAAAATTGAGTATATACTATATGATAGGTTCAGTGAAATTTAAATGTTATAAAAACAATCTAAAAGAAGCATCATTTAAAAAATTGACTCTAACATATGTAATCCAAATTTAAGGTGAAGCAATATTGCATTTAAGACCTTTAAAATTCTGAAAATCCTATGCCACTATCTATGGAAAGTCTAATGCTTTCTTAATACTTTATAAATTCACAGCTAACTTAGCTTCTCATTGTCACCATTGCTTCAGAGTTCACTTTTCTAAAAATTTATGGATTGGGTCACCTTCATTAATGCTTGATTCCTTTTTCATGTCATAGAAAATCAGATATGGAACTTAGTCACTTTGCCTGATTTGCTAACCTTCATGCATTGCCCATGCACCTGCGTATGTGAATTTCATGTATGTGGACAGCTTGACTGAATGTTGGCAGAGACAAATGGGGCTAATATCATACTGATGCATACTTAAATGCAAAGTTAGACATAAAATTCATTCAGCCCCTTCTTCTACTGACCCTCATCTGAGCACTTCACCACCCCCAAATTTTATTTAATTTAGATATTTAATTTTCTCCAACTCCTGCTAACAATCCTTTCCCAATGGAACTTATACCATTTTAGGTGGTAAAGAATAAAATATTAGATAGCATCCAGCTAAAGCATTATCTAACATTAAATCCCATCATGGTAAATTCATTTCTTTCAGTATTTCTTTTGAAGTGAAGAGGAAATCACCAGTTTATGGTTATTATTTTTTTAAAAATTTCTACCATTAGCTACTAAGATTTTTAAAAAAATGAAAAATGAAGAAAATAAGCCTCATGAATTTTTTAATTGATTTTTGCTTGAGTTTCCTTCCATTTGTGGCAATTAAAATTTTGTTTTCAAGTAAAAATATTTTAATGAAAAATTGACTCATTTACAAACTTTTAGATAAATAATTATTCAGGACATATAAATCCATGGTAGAAATTGTAAATATTCATGAAGTATTAACTTTTGGGGAACACTTGCTTAGAACAAGGACAGGTGTTTTTAGAGAAATTCTTCTTCCAAATGCTAAGTTAACTCTTCATCCAGCTACACTTATATGATATGGTTTAAAATTAAGGTTTGCTTTGGGATTTTAAAAAAACCAAGTATCTGAGAAAACGCAACAGAGGGTTTGAAACTGATCATTTGATAAAAGGAAGTGTGCTGTTTCACAGAGAGTGCTAAAACTTCAACTCCTGTCAATTCTACCAACCCTTCAATGCATCATTCCTTTTGAAATGGCATTAGACTACAAAATATATGATACCTTCAACAGAAGATTAACATAAACAATGGCCATTTCCCAATAAAAGTGGGAAGCACATTATTAAAACAACTATGCCAAGCCAAAACTTCAGGGAGAACAACATATGAGGTTAAAAATATAACATACAAACCTATACCTTACTATAGGAGATAGCATAAAAAACCTAGAAATGAGTTCTTAATGAATAGATAAGCTCAAATATAAGTTCTCCTAATCGGGTCTTTTCAGAAATTAGAATTAAAAATCGAGTCCTTAGTGTTCCACTACAATATGTGCTAGTATTCACCGAAAGGAGCATACAGATCCAGAGTCAGTGAAAGCAAGATGGTTTTGACAACAAAGGAGAAAAACATGTTTTCTTAATTAAATGGGGATCATGGCTACCACACCAAGTCAGTTTCAGAGTCCTGCAGAGAAGATAAAACACTTTAAGAAGAAGAAAAGTTTCTGTTCTAGACCTCAAATTACTGAGCCATAAATCATGAGAGGGAAAGTTTGGGCCTAGAAAACTCTAAGCTCTTAATATAGAAAAAAGAAAAAATATGCATCCTATTAAGGGCTCCTTTGGAATTTCCGATTTAATGAAGCATGGCCATGTGTTAGTTTCACCAATGGGAGTCAGATGCAAATGATTTCTTCAAGAATGAACCAACTTTCTAAATAGAACCACTTAATATTGTGCTCTTGGAAATTGCCAAAAACAATGATTTGGGTTTTGGTATAGATGTTTTTAAATTGAGATCAAGAATTTAAAAATAGAAGTTTATTTTGCAAGTAGACAATTTTGTTCCTTGGTGTTCCTAGTATTTCCTAGGTAACTAATTACAGACACCATCATGCAAATTTGATTAATTCAATTATATATGAGCAAATTCAAGATTCGCAACACAGTTCCAGTCCGGTCTGCAAACATAGCTAATATTTTTTACTTCAACCACGGCTTCAGGTCCTTGAGAAGTGCAAATACTTGAAGGTAACTCAGCCTAGAGAGCAGCCAGTTAGCATGATGGGGCCCTAATGAAGGCGAAGAATCAGACAGCTGCCACTGTCCTCCTAATCTGTTCTCTGGGCACAGCTGGTTCCTAGCAGTAGTTCTGATGGTGGTGTATTTGCCTATGCTCTTTTATAGAATGAATAGTAACGTGGAAATATAGTTTAACTTTTCTTATCATTGCTGAACTTTTTTGCCATCCCACTTGGACTCCTGGTGATTGCCTGACCATCATTCTTCAAGTTAGCTGTGAATGTGTTGCTCTGAGCATCAGAAGCTAGTAGATACTTTTCATGATTTGGTAGACCATGGGATTCTTGGTGAGCTCAAGGGCTCCTCTTGTTTCTAAGAGCCTTGAGCCGCCAGCAATCTTGCTCTAATGTTTGCAGTCACTAGAGACCTGAAGTAGCAGTTAAAGCAAAGAAAGATTAGATTATGTTTGCAAATTGGACTAGAAATGATTTGCGAATGTTGAATTTAGCTAAGGTAAATAATTAAATTGATATGAATTTACTTGAAAATATCTTGATTAAGTTATCTGTGACAGGGTTAGTAGGAGTTCAAAAACATAAAAGTAGGTTTGGTTACAAAAAAAATCTACTTTTTAAATTCCTCAATTCTTATTAGTATCATCGATGGTAAAGCCTCAATATTTATTTTTGGTATAATTTGTCAGGCTGCTGTGGTCAAACTTCAACCTGGAGATAGCATGTTAATGTCTCCTTATCTAATTGCCCCCAAACTTCTTCAGTCATTTGACACTTAAATTTCTTTCATTTTGTCTTCCTATCTCCACCTCAGTTCTTAACAGTATGAGGAAGTGAATCTCTTGTCAAATTTGCCATCTTGTATCTAAGAAGCACTTTCTTGTGTCCAATTTTCTCAGTTCTTTTAATCTTTGTGGCAAATGCAAATGTGGATTTTTCCTAGAATGCATTAACATCCAAATTTTCTTCAATTCACATCCAAATCCTTGATTTTTCCCCTCCTCAGCTAAGAATGTAGCATTCTTCTTTTCTAGTTTCTGGCAAGTGATGGTCCCTGGGTCCCCAGGTCATCATAAATGGTAATCGAAGGAATGGCTTGAACAGAATAGTGAAAATTGCACCACTATAAATTAATAACTTGTGTCTATCATCCTATCACAAGTTACTATAATGATTACTTTCCTGTTGGGGGTGAGGAAATATTTGTGTTCAGCAGGAAAGGTCTGGCTAATTCCTTCATTACCTAAGATGGAATTCTTTCTAGCAATATCAAAAGCAGGGATATTATTTAAAAGGATTCACATAATATTAAACAGAAGACAGTGGTAACTTCTGTCACTGGCAACATAAATTTACTTCTGTCCTGGGACATGAATTTTGTGTGATTCTCAGTGCAATCCATTTTCAGTTTGACACCGGTACAAATTTACTCATCCAGAGACAACTTATTGATCAAACCAGGGTTCATGTATTCCTTTAAACTCTGACCGGTGGCTCAGCAGTCGAGTGCACATGTTCCACTTCTCGGCCCGGGGGTTTGCCGGTTCGGATCACTGGTGTGCACATGACACCGCTTGGCACGCCATGCTGTGCCAGGCGTCCCATGTATAAAGTGGAGGAAGATGGGCATCGATGTTGGCTCAGGGCCAGTCTTCCTCAGCAAAAAGAGGAAGATTGGCAGCAGCTAGCTCAGGGCTAATCTTCCAAAAAAAAAATAAATAAATAACCTCTGAAAGGATAACCGGAGTGAAGATTTGCAGGCTAAGGGAACATAATTTTATTTTCACTTTATTTCCCACTCTCTGATAAATTGGCATTTTTGTTTTGTGAATAAGTCTGAGTTTCAAACTTGATTGACACATAAAGAAGACTAAAATGCGTATGCTTTAAACTGTTTTGGCTAAACTCCAAAACAGTTAAAAGTTTTAACTCTAAAGTTGAAAAGGAGTCAATGGTAACAGGCATCAGGGAAGCCAAGGTGGAGGAGTCCTGCTCCTGATCTGAGGTAGATATTACAGCAAGACCCTGTGCACTGAGGGCCAGGGGTCTTTGTATCTGTGAACTAAGCAATGGTGTAGGATAGAGCCCAGCTTAACCTGCAGCGAGGCTAGTGAGTGCTCACCCTTCACCTCCAGTCAGGGACTCTGATACCTTCAGTGATCTAACCATAAATCTTCCCAGAACAAAGAGATTTCAGGCTTCTTCTAGTTTTAATGGCTAAAATTTCATGTTTTAAATTGGAAGTTTTTATTCTCAGAAAAACAGAAGATGTAAGACTATAAAATGCACTATTAAGTAAATTTTCTTACTATTTAATGTCACAGTGAAAATATCTGTCATATCATCTAAATAATCCATTTGTTACTCCTGACTTGTCTTTCTCTAAATATTTTAACACCTTAAATGAGTTTCAATAGTCTTTGTAATTAAGTAAACTTAATATTAGGCAAAAAATATCATATAGAATATTTTCCCATGTCTATCGAAGCTCTTCTTTAAAGTATTCAACCTTAAATCAATAAAACTAATACGTTCCAGTGGCAAGTACCTTAGAAAAGTTAACTAATTTAATTATCAAAACAAATCCATGAAGTAGGCATTATTATTGCAATTTCCACTTCATAGATGGTGAAAATTGTAACAGAAATAAATTCAAATTTCCAAAATCACTGAGATAATCTGTACCAAAAACAGGATTTTATGAGCCTGCGCACTATAGCTTTAGAAGAGCGTAGACTGTAATGTGAAATGGTAATTGCAAACATTGCTTGCCCTTGTTCGTACCAATAAGGATGGATTTAATGCTGTCTTTTGTACACATAACATGTAATATTTGTAGATAAATAACATATAGGTAATATCTTAGTGTATATCTTCATGTATGTGGTATATGCGTGTATGTGTGTGCTATCTTCATGTATGTGGTATATGCGTGTATGTGTGTGCGTGTGCATGGAAACTTTGACCCAGAAATATCACTTTTATGAATAAAGCCCAAATAAAAATAGAGATTAGATTACACTTTACATGCAGGTATTAAAATAATAACCGCAGTGCAATTATAACAAAGGCAAATTAGAAACCAACTAAATGTCCCTCACCAGGAGACTGTAAAGCAAATTATGGTATTTCCATATGCAGCATTGGGAATAAAATTTTGGAAGAATTTTTGGTAAAATTGGAAAATTTTAATTATACAGAATTAAATATACTGGATTCAAATATTTATAATTAAATATTCATTCTGTTGGTGATTATTTTGATGATCGCTATTTATCAGGAACGTTCTAGTAGAAGATGGAGAGATAACGCTAACCAAGACAAATGAAATTACTGCCCTTACGGAAGCCGATCTGTCACCTACTTATTCCCGTACCTACCTACCTACCTATCTGCCTGTGTCAGTCAGCCGTTACTGTGTAACAAACTACTTTAAAACTCCTCAGAATGCTATGTTCCACCTTCAGCAAGTTCCCTCTTTTGAACTCCAGGGGCATCATTATTGGGCACCATTATACAAACCCTTTCTGAAGGTTTGTATCCAAGCTCTGCAGAGCCCCTCTTCAGAGACCCTAAAGCACCAGAGCCAACCTTCTCAGGAGGCTGGGCTCCACACTCCTGAGGTCTTTTTCCCAGATTTCTACTTTTAACAATCTCCACATCTTCCCTTTTTATCCTTCAGCCTTAGGAATGGTGACTGCTTCCCACAGCTATTATCTCCATGTTAAAGTAGTATTTCCTTTTTGCCTTTTAACTAGTTACTGAGATTAATTCATATTAAATTATCTGTTAAAATAACTCATGTGATTTATGTTTCCTGACTAGATTCTGATTCACATTCCACTGGCCAAACCAAATCACATCACAAACCAAGCTGACTCCCGGTGGAGTGGGACTATACACTTCCTCTGTGAAGGAAGTCAAACTTTCACATTATAATCTCTCCACCAATCTACTTTCTTTTTGTATTATTTTTTTCATCTTTGTGTATACTGAGAAGAAAATAATTGAAAATATGTTTGTATATTGTGGAAGGAAATAATTCAACATATCCAGTGGTTTTTACCAGGCATTTATTATTTCTGTTTTCCATTTGTGCAAACTTATTATGATAGCAACAATAACTTACATTTATTAAAGGCTTATCAAGTGCAGGTACTGATGTCTAATCCTTATAGCAACCTTATGAAGGAGATATTCTTGTTGCCCCTATTTTAAAAATAAGAAAACTGAGTTTGAAAGATGTTAATTAGTCCATGGTCCCACATTTTTTATGTGGTATAGCCGGGATTCATAAACAGTGACGCTGGCGGAGCCCATGTGCTTAACCATGCAAATCACTGCTTCACATGAAACTCTACTGGAAGTAGCATTCCCTCAATTTTAAAAGTCCATCTAATCCTTCAAGTAATTACACATTTATGCATATTTGGAAATGCTAATTTTTTATAGAAATTATCTTTGTTTTAACAGTTTGTTTTCCTGTGTGCTAGAGAGTACAGGGGAACATGCATTGACTTATTTACTGAATCCACATAGTGAGTGATAAATGTGTGTGTGTGTTCAGCTAAGCATCTTATAATGTATTCTGTTAAGCATGTATAGTTAAAAGATCTTTGAAAATCACAAGATGTTTCTCATCATTATGCTTTTAGATAAATCTTGAAAAGTTTCAACTCAGACAATATTTAAAATAGAAACAAGCTGCAAATATCCATGTGCTAAAATAATCATGACATGAACACAATTCAAGAAAATTTTGTATGGGAGGAGGATATTAAATGAGTTATAAGCATATTGAGCATAATCTGATGATTGACTCTCTTTGTCTTTACACTGTGTTAAGCGTTTACTGTTTGCCATTCTTCCTGACTAAGGTCAATACGTCTTGATTCTCATTATATGTGTGTGCCTCTGTGCATGCAGGCACGTGTGTGGGTGTGTTGTCACCAATGGTTTGCCTTTTGTCATTCTGGAATGTCAGGTGAAAGGGAAATGACAGTAGTAGACAAACCATTATATGTGTACCAGAGAGTACACAGGAACTGGCATCGACTTATGCACTGAATCCTTACAGTGAGCGACATAAATCGAAACTCCCCATGACAGTACAGAAAGGCCAGTAAGTTTTGGCAGAAAAATGATATAGATATGGCTTTCAGAGAATAAGAGGATCTTCTTTCCATGGTGCCATCTACAGTAATTGCAAGGCACTTGCAAGTCTGATGTTCCATAACGAGAGTTTCTTAAAAGTTATAGGGACCTTTTACAATGCTAATAGAGTTGATGATGGGAACTGAATACTTAGGATGGACTAATGAACAGATTGGTTTACATACACTTCTCGTGGATAGAAATAAGTAGATGCGACATAATTTTTACTGTAATTAATGATTGCTATTCCCAAGAATGCATGATATTTTTTCTTAAAGGGAAAAAGACGAGAACGTCTGTTCCTTGCCAAAAACATAGTATTTTCCTTCAATTACTGTAAATGGAACTTATCGTGCAGACCTATGATATAAAGAGCATGGTGTATAAAGGATTACGGAAGATACAATTGTAAGTAAGATATAATCTTCCCCTAAAGGTAACAAAAACTTCAAAAATTGTTATGAAACTGTATAGAGTAGGTCAGAGTTCAAAATAAGCATATAATGCTGTAAATATTCAAAACATA
Organism: Equus quagga; assembly: GCF_021613505.1. NCBI lineage: Eukaryota > Metazoa > Chordata > Mammalia > Perissodactyla > Equidae > Equus > Equus quagga. Next base: position 4,831,748 of record NC_060287.1, on the reverse strand, counting down.
ATGAAACTACATTTATTTAGTTGTAATTCTGGGTAAAGATTTTCTATCTCTATTTGGGGCACATAAAGGCAAGTAGAAATAGCACAACTGCATCTGACAGGATATCACATCACTGGTCTTGGTCAGTCAGAGCAACATTATACACAGGTAAGTGCAGTATTGTGGACCTCAGTGCTCATTTCAGAAACACTATCATGTTATCACAGTTATGATATTCTGTCAGACACAATTATCCTATTGCTTATTTTATAGCATATCAGGTAACTTACACATTTCAAGTCATTCTTGTATGATATCTAATAATAAAGAACACTGTGTAATAAATTTAGAGGTAAATTGAGTGGGTGAGTTCTAAGAATTTTTGGAAAGTTTCGATGGGCTACAATTCACTGCTTCATCTTATCCTGAGGTTCCTATGAAGTCACTTGGCAGTGTAGGAATTTTCGAATCACTCTACTCCAAAAAGACTCTAGTCTCCTAAAGTAACTTCAGCTCCAAATTGACTTGCTTCCATAGTTTTGGCTGAGGCCATGTGCCCAAAAACACATTGCTCGATCAGTCTGGTTTATGGAAGTTTTCTGCCATAGCAACCTAGGTAATGCTAAACAAAGTAGCTACTAAATAAATAAATACATAATAAATATAGAAGAAATATATAAAATTTATATTTTGCTTGCTTCAGCCCATATCCTATTCTTTTGGAATTGAACCCTATGTGCACCTGGTTGAAAGAGTGGGTCTGAGAGCAATGTTGTACCTCATAATCCTCTTTTCCTATAGTCACAGATTCTGGTTTCAAATGTGATTATCTGATTCAAGGGAAATTATTTAATTGCTAGTCAACAACCAATAGAGTTACCTCTTTTGGGAAGTTGAACTAAATAGTACTAACACTCCGAGTTAGTAAATTGTAGCTAAGATCTCATTTGTAACAAAACTTCAAAGTGAAACTCTAAGAATTTCTTTTGCCAGAACTTTCAAAATTGCCCTGGATCACACTTTTCCTGAAGCTTGTTGTGTGTACATATTTACAAGAAATTTCCTGTTTTTTGAGCTACTTTGGTTACCAGCGCCCTGAAAACAAATTCATCCTAGTAAAAATAATCAACAGGTGAAAAAAATCTTCATCTGTAAAATTGGATAGTCCTAATTTATTATTTCTATGATCCTTAGCAGCTATGCATATTAAACCTACTGAATTAGGGCTGAAATATCAAAAGCAGTTATCAGCACTTAAACTTAAAGAATAAAGAATATATAATTTTATACACATACATATAATTTTATTTGTGTGTGTTTAATGTCGTTTTGCTATCTGAACTTCTTGGATCTTAATGCAATAATCGTCTCTCCTCTTTAGTGTAATTGCATACTGGAAGTTCCTGGAATGTCGCAGCAAAAGTTACATCAGCTGGCAGCAGCCTGGAATCATGTGCCTGTGGAAGACAATGCTTGAAGTCACCAAATAACTGCTGCTCTACATTTCTGTGGTGGGAATGATGACTATGCATACACGAATTTCTTCTTCTGACTGCACTGCAGAATTAACAACCACAGTACAATGACAAGTTCAGGCCTTAAAATACTCAGTTCACAGCACAACTGACTAACATGCTTCTCTAGTTTCTTCGAAAGCATACTTTATTTCTTATAACAAAAGAGCCAGTGCTTCTGAAACCAGATGCAAAGTTTGATTCTGCAATACAGAATCACAAACAAGTTGAATCAAATCCTCTCAAAGTCTTTTGTTGATTGGGAAATAGCAATATCCTGAAGATTGTACTGGGGACATTTGGGAGGATTTGGATGAATCTGAGTACATGGACCACCCAAATCTTACTGATCCTTTCTCACCAGTTCCTTTTCTTCTGCCTAAGGAGACTACACTCTTTTTATTTGAAGATCCTGTACTGTCTTCACCTGAAATAATCACTACCCTTAACAATATTCCTTTTATCACTTATTATTACCTCTAGAACTGTAATTAGAGTCAGACTTAAAAAAATTCCTAAAGGAAATGAGTCTAAAGTCCTAACCTGAAGGAGATAGCATTTATACCAAAAGATCCAGGTTATGATACTTTGTATTAGCCAAAATACAGGGCGATATGTGTGGAAGTTAATTCTTAAGGTTCAAAGGCAGTCAAGAAGGAAAATTAAAGTGGGCTGAATTTAACAGTATGGGCCACTTACTAGAGATTCTGGACTAAGTGTGTTAGTTGGCTTATTGTATTGGAATAGATCATCAAAACCCAACCTAGATGAAGTCCTATTTTAAATGAAGTTGAAGTTCTATAACTTTCTTGATATAACGTCCATGAATAAATGCCAAATCTAACAGATATAGAGATATTGTAAAGGATTTGTCTTTCGTGGTATCCCTTAGGAAGATATCAGAGGACATTCATACATTCATGTTAAAAGATCATTGAAAATTTATTGTTGAGGGAAGCACCAGTGTTCTTGGAGCGTTCTGCATTGGATGTCTTCTTCAGGCAGGGGATGACAAAAGGAGAATAGGCTTTTTGATGTAAATGAGGCTGCTAGTATTCCAGATTAGGAGAAGCCAAATTATAGTCCTTGATAGTGAGTGGTTCAACAGCCAGTGTTGTCACCGAAATGGGCAGCAGAGCTGGTACAGTAGTAATAATAATTTTCACTTTAGGTTCCTCTGCGAGGAGCAAATTGATCATGGAGATTCTAGCACTGAAATAGATTAGCATCATACTGAAAGCTTATATCATATTTTCAAAGCAAAACCAAAGCAAAACAGAAAAACTTCTACTTGGAGACTTCATTTAAGTTATCACGTTGGAGAGGAAAGCCCTTTTGGTCATAGACCCAGATCTCTTAAATACAGAGTAGGTTGAATCCCTAGATAAAAGACCCTGCAACACTGCCACCAGTTTATATTATAACTCATCTTTCTAGTTTTTGTTTATTGGTTTTTTAGGTAAGGAAGATTGGCCCTGAGCTAACATCTGTTGCCAATCTTCTTGCATTTTTTTAATGTCGGATGCCACTACAACATGGCTGGATGAGCGGTGTGTAGGTCCATGCCTGAGATCCAAACCAGCAAACCCTGGTCCACCGAAGTAGAGCTCTTGAACTTAACCACTATGCCACAGGGAAAAGTATACTCCTCTGACCTTTTCTGTAATGTTGCTAGTTTTGACTGGAACGCAAAGCCAAATAAGACTGAATGGTTAGGTGCTCCTCCACTTGGCCTAAGATCCAGCAAATCCAACAGTACATAAAATGTCTGTACAAATAGGGACACTGTATGGACCCTCTAATAATTCACACAAAGAGGAAAAACAGACAAATTTCTAGGGTTGGGAGCAAAGCTACGCCTTTTTCTGCAAGTAGCAATTCTCTTTTTAAAAAAGAGCTCCAACTTTACAACTGGACCCTCCGCAGAGACTGAATGGGACATCTTACCTAATAACCATATGGTCTTAGCTGTGCAACGTGATTAGCTGTTATCAGATCCAAAAATTCCTAGAGTCAGTCTTTTACAGATTCAGATGTCGTGAATAAGTTACACAATCAGGTAGCTCAGACTCTCATGGGACCTTATTCTGCTGAATTGCCATCTCTCCTTCAATCTATATCTATAGCTTGATGGGGAGTTTCATAGAAACAACTGAATGGAAGAAAAATTTATACATATATGTATATATACGTATATATACACATACAAATTCAAAGAGATTTTTAAATTTATTATAAGGAATTGTCTCATGTGATTATGGAGACTGAGAAGACCCAAGATATGCAGTTGGCAAACCGGAGACCCAGAAGAACTGATGGTGTAGTTCTAGTTCAAGAGCCAGTAAGCTTGAGAGTGACGAAGAGCCAAAGTTTCAGTTCTAGTCTGAAAGGAGCAAAATATTGATGTTCCTGCTCAAACAGTCAAACAAGAGGAGTTTCACTTATTCTTGGGAAGGTCAGCCTTTTTGTTCTATTCAAACCTTTAAGAGATTGGATGAGGCCCACTCACATTAGGAAGGGCAATCTGCTTTATCCAGCCTACTGATTCAAATGTGAATCACATCCACAACCACCCTCATGGAAACACCCAGAATAATGTTTGACCAAATATCTGGGAATCCCAGGTCCAGTCAAATTGACACAGAAAATTAATCATCACAGGCCTGAAGGATAATAGTGAAAGAAAATCCTCTCGGGGGAGAATTTTAAGCACAGAATCTGATTGTTCACTTTTTTTGGAAAAAGAATTAGTTGGAGGTACAGATATACATCAATTCATCAACATTAGCAATCAGGTGCACTGACTAATGATTTGTCCAGTGACAAGAACCTTAGATGTATTGCAGTTAAAAAATTAGGGAAAGGTTTGGTTAAGAAGATTAAGGATGAACTTCTAAGAAATGACCAAAATGTCAAAGAATTTTCAAAAGCTTACTGCTGTGGAGGAGACTTGCAATAATCAGATAAGATAAGATTTCTCATTCTGTAGACGTCAATCAGCCTCTGTACCTGTCACCCAGTGCTTACCCAGTAGGCTCATTAACAAACTGACAAGGGATGCTGGTGTAGAATTGATTTCCTATCAAATACATAGGCTTTTCCTCACCGAGTTAAATCTGACTACCTCTACTGCTTAATGACCAAATGCCTGCATTGAAGATCAACTAGGAACCCTACACACAGTATATGTTCCTGGAGGGAAGAGTAGCAGTAAATTCTGGTGGCAGTTTAATGTATTTTTACACGTTGAATCACAGGGGGCAGCAATTTGCCCCCCTTTGGTATTGCCACTTGCTGTAGATAAGCACTTCCATTCTCTGCCTCTAATCTTTCAGCCCTCATTCTCATCCATTGATTTATAGAATGTGTTATTTGCTACCATGATACCTCACACTATATTGCTTTTGACCAAGGCATTCACTTTACATCAAAGGAGTGAAGCAATACACTCATACACAAGGGAATCACTCACCTTACTGTGTACTTCATCATCCAGAAGCAATTGGTTCAGTAATATAGTAGAACGGCTTACAGAAGACTTAATTAGGGTGTTTTCTGCATAATAGCATGTGGTGAGATTGGAGAAACGTTCTAAAAATTTTAGTTTATGCTATGATGACCATAAATGGTGGTTTTTTTCTCTTAGCCAGAAAGCAGATTACAGAACCAATGGTTGAATGTGAGAGACTCCTTTAATTATAACCCCAAGGAACCCCCCCAAAATTTTTTGTTTCCCCTCCTTATAATTTATGGCTTTGATGGTTTAGGGATCTTTGTTTCCAATGGAGAAACACTTTTACAAGGGCATAATGATGGTTTCAATGAACTAGAGATTGAGAAAACTACCTTATACTTGTGGGTTTCTAATGAAACAGAATCAGCCGGTAACGGCCAACTGTCTGCAGTTACAATCCTAATTATCAGAGGAACAATAGAATTTCTGCTACACAATGGGACCAGAGAGGATTATGTTTGTCAACAAGTAGATTCTCTGGGATGCTTCTTAATATTTCCACATCTAATGCAAACAGTAAGAAAACTACAGCAACCGAATACAGGTAAGACCAGACATTTTAGGAGTAAAAGTTTGAGTCACTCTCCTAAGCAAAGTATCGCAAACTTTTGCGGTGCTGACTGAGGACAAATGGAACATAGCGTGGCAAATGAAAGAAGGAAGTTTTAAATAGCAACTACATACCAGTGGTAAAATGAAGACTAAATAAATATGCATATTTTCTTCATTGTTTTGTATCTTGTCAATTGCCTTTTTTAAAGCCTTTCTCTTTTCCACACAATTTTATATAAAGTGTGTTGATGGAGGTGACTTATTATTCAGTCTTTAGTTTACAGGACACAGAAGGGGGTCTGTGATTGAACTAGAAAAGGAATAAACACCTTCTAGTGCTACATATAGTGCTTGACGGGAATTTGGGGAAAAGAGCAAACACATTGTCACTAGGCACATCATGATAGGCAGTCACGTAATCTTGTTGCCATTATTTGGGAGATAAACTTGAGTAGAAGGCCATGTTTTGGTGCTGAGGATTATGCCAGATTGATTGTTGGTTCTCAGAACACTTCTCACCACTTTCTATGCTCTCTCCTATAGCCTAGAAGTAGATGTCTGGGAAGTAAATTTCCCTGAAAGCTTTGTGTCAGATCTTTGGTTTAGATTATAACAGCATGAGTGACTCATTAGATCTGGAACGAAGTAGTGAAGCACAGCTCTATTCTTCCTCTTGCAACAGCAAGCAAAAGCATGCACATGGTGGATGTGAGAGTTTTTAGTGTCTGCTGGCTATTGCCCCTAAGAATCGTTCTCTTTGGTGCTGCAGCCAGCACTGCAGTAACCATCAGCAGTGATTTCCTGTGCTTTTGAGCTGGGTTGGAAATAGCAACTTTGTAATTCCCCCCAAACTGGCAGCAAACCTGAGATCTATTGGTGGCTTTCCCTGACCTTTACTCCTCAATCCTTTCAACAGATTTGTAAGCACTTATATTGCTGTGCTAAATTCCATAGCACTTGCAATGCTTAAGGAGTTGATGCTATTCTAATAGAATTGTCAATGGAAAAAAGTTGTAATTTTAGTGAATGAGGATTTATAAAGACATATAAAATAATAATACTACATGGTGTCCTACACTTCTTTAAATATTACTATGCATTATGACAAAATAGTCATATATGAAAGGGTTCTTAATATCAATAAATATCAATAAATAAAAAGACAAACATCTATGGAGAAATTAGAGAAAAGATATTAAGAAGCAGTACTTAAGAATACACACGGTTTGTTATCTCCTGCTAATCCATTCTCAGAATATGCAACTTAAACAAAAAGATACAAAAAACCCCCCAAAAACAAAGAGGAATAGGCCAAGCATCCAAATAACATTACTCTAAGAAGATGTGTTTGGGGAGAGGGGGCAGCAAAACTTCCCTATAGAAAAATAACACTTGGAAGAAAATGGAGACCCAGAAGCAGATAAAAATTTTAACCCAACATTCCAACATTAATACAAAAATATTAAAGATTCATTGACAACTTTTATGAAAATCAGTAAGAACTCAGGGAAGAAACACCAGTGAAGAGAAGGATAAATAGGAAGAAAGGGAACAGAAAAATAGGGTATGCAGAGAATTGAAATAAGAAAATTTAACAAAAGGAAACCAAATTAAAATAATTAGTGAGTTGCTTGTGATAGAGAAGATAGAAACCAAAGATACAACATGTGAAAGTTGAATTTGTGAAAGAGAAAAATCAAAGTGATGGGGCACAAATGCACTGAGACATATCGTGGTATGGTTACTGGATTTATAATGAAAGGATCTGTTTGGCTTCTGGGTTAAAAGATTATGTCGCTTCTAGAGAAAGGAAATCAGATAGGAGATTAAAAATGAAGGTCCAGTTAATCAGTTTGGCTGCAGTATTCATTGCCAGAAGACAGTAGATTGACACTTAGAAAAAGACTCAAGGGAAGAAAACATGATACAAAAATCTTATATCCAGCAAAGTTGTCTTCCAAGTATAAAGGATACAGACAAAACTGTATTGAATGTAAAATAGCAGCATATATTTTTCATATGAACCCTCTTGAAGAAAAGCTACAGTCAGCTAAGGAGTGACTGGAAAAAGGACTAGTAGTGAGAATTTAATTTATTAAACTAAAAATCAAATTGATAAAAACCAAGGTAGGAGTAAGAATAATAGGATAGGATATAAATATTATATATCCCGATAATGTCAGAATGAATAAGTGAGAAAAATGAACAGAGAAATTAATTTGGATATTGAAATAATGTTTCTGTTGCCTTATGTGCAATAGCTTACAATCAAGGGGCATCTTTAAAAATGACAAATTCAGTAACAAAAGTATAGAAATTTCACACAAAGATAAACACAAGCAAGATAATACTGTTGGTTAACAGTGAGTGGTAGAGAAGAAAGAGGGAATGAGGGAGAAAGAGGATGCAAGATTCTTTTTTATTTTGCTCATAATGAGTAACTAAAAAAGAGGGGTCTAAGAGTTTTATACAAAAGTCTTACTAGAAAGATAACCACTTTAAAAGCTTTCCAAAATATCAGAAGATCTACCATAGAAGCAAAGCACATACCACACACAGTAAAAAAATTTACACATATATGTATATGTGTGTGTTTATATATATGCACACAGTCACCCACACATAAGCACAAATGTCATAGCATATCTGAGAAAGCATATCACATTAGAGTCAAGAAAAAGAAGGAGGAGGAGGAGAGAATAGTTCCATAAATATAATTTATTATACTTGGGCTTTGATGAATAGTAGGAAACAGTTCAACATTGCATTCACTTTCCAAGACTTATAGGGCAGGCTTTCTTCATTGTGAATGCTGTTAAAGGTATCCCCAGGCAAGTGCGGCATTTGATGCAGAATTATAAGTATAATACAAGTGAATACTGAAGGATATGTATCAATGATGAGTTTGAGGAATTGAAAATATTTTACCTTAATATAGTCTCTCTAGAGTTAATTATTTAAGAAGTACTTTATCATTATAAAGAAGAAGAGTTATTGGATTGGGAAGTGTGGAGCTATGTTTCAATATTAATTATATTAACATAGCTGATTACAGAGTCTACAATCTTTTCAGCAATTTAAAACACACTAGGATGTTAGTTGCTCTATAAAGGCAGAGTTTTTGTTTGTTTGTTTTGTTTTTCTAGTTTGTTTCTTTATTGCTTGTCTCTAACACCGTACCTGATATATGGCAGCCCGGTAATAGCTGCTGAACATAAGATTGTTTTAGAGAAGCACTTAGTCAGCCCTTTACTAGTTCTTATTCTCAAAGCAGAAAGAAAAGAAAAATATCAGGTTAAAAACCGTTTGTTCCTAATATTTTTTTCCATCAAATGAAAATACAAGCAGTTGTGAAATCAACATGAGGAAGCATTTCACAAAAGAACAACACATGTAGCCATAAATATATGGAAAAAATTGTAATTGTTTATACACATGATAAAAATTAACACTATAATGAATAATGTTTTGCTAAAAGATTGGAGAAAATAGCTGACATCGTGTACAACAAACTGTTGCTTATGATAGCCAAAAATTGAGGAAATATCCATATTTTCTGATGTTCGTAAGGCTTTTGACATGTGTCACTAATTTGCCTAGTTATCTATTTACCTACCTGCCGGCAGTAAGTGAGAGGGCCTGCGTCACCATGGGCACTCCCTGGGCAACTGTAAATTGTTGTGCGTTTGTAAAAGAATAATTTTCAGCTAATATAGTTAAGTAAATGATATCTGGTCATCGACTGATTGCAATTAATATTGTACTGCTTAATTGTAATTATTGATCATTTGTATTTCCTCCTTTGCAAGTTTCTAATCAAACGGGGATTTTTTTCCCCCTATTTCTCTATTAATATTTTCTCCAACAGACATTTTATCTCTTTGTGTTTTAAGAATATCAACACTTTTCTGTCACTATTATTTGAAAAATATATTATCTTACATTTTTTCCTTAGTCTTTTGCTTATGAATTTTATGATTTTTTTGACATACAGAGTTCATATTTTTATTTTCTGTAAGCCAATCTATATTTTCTTTATATGTGGGCTTTCTCACCCATTCCTCAAAACATCAAATGAATTTTCTAGTTATTATGCTTCTTCATTAAAAAATTAAATCTTTAAATCGTATCTTATTTTAATATCTGCCATGAGATGAACATATATTTACATGCCTTTTAAAAGTCATTTAATTCCTCCGGCATCATTATTGAAACAAATTGATCCTTTATCTATAGATGTCAAAGGCGGAATATTTCCTTTAACTTGGATTTTTTTTGAGCTTTATTCAATGTTCCATTGATCTATTTTGTTGGGTGTGTATAGTCCATTCTTCTTATGTAATATTTTTCTGATGTTACAAATAAAAATATTCAATTTTTATTTGTTAAATAAGTGATTATTACATTTAAGCATTCAAAATTAAAATGACTTAAAAGATGAACATTTAGAAATCTCACTTCCCTCCTATCCTCAGTCACCCTGTGACCACCACGCTTTCATTATTTTAGTGTTTCTTCATACAGATGAAGCAAATAGGAATACACACTAGACTAGAATTATTAGATACTAGATACTATATAACTATACTTATTGTGATGATCGTTTTGCAATATACACAAATATCAAATCATTATGTTGTACTAATTTACTACCTGAAACTAATATAATGGTATATGTCAACTTTATCTTAATAAAAAGGGGCATAATATAGACAGTGTTCCTCAGGGAACTTCGCAGTAGAACCTGTGATTTTTCTGTATCTGTGTTTAAACCTGAGTGTATTTAACTTGCTCCTATTTATGGAAGTTCTAGTAGTTTCTAGTCTTCTGCTGTTTCAAATGATTCAACAGAGAAGAACTTTACAAATGGGCTTTATTTTGTGCAGATGTTTTTTAGGATTAAAAAACCCAAATTAACACTAATTGGTCAAACTTTTTACTAGTCTAATGCGTCTTATGTTTTGTAACCCACAGATCACCATGGCTCTACCTAAGGACGTTCAGAGATTTGATGTTAGTAGGGAACCCCTTCTCCGTCTTGTAGCTATGCTACCTGGGAAAAGTGGTGTCAATGGTGGCTAAGGCAGAGAATACAGCATGAAGGATTTATTCCTGTTCTTAACTCCCTCTATTCATAAATGATACGTGTCACCTCCTCTCATAGTCCATTGGCTAGAATCAAGCAAATGTCTGCCAACCCAACATTAAAGAGACAGGTTGAGAAATATATTGAAGTACATGGAATATGCAAAATTTCATCTCAGGCATAGTTAAACCTACTAACACCAGATAATCCTTTGTTTACTGTTCCCCACACATTCAACTTGCCAAAAAGAGTAAATTAAATCTCCATCCAGTCATTGCACTCAATGCAAAGTCCAGCATGTTGGTCAGAGTACTAGGATAAAAGAGGTGGCTCACTCAAAAAGAAGTCATTGAAAAAGATGTAATTAAAGAGAGTTATACAAGATGGTATTTACAAAGGAGTTGGCAGGCTTAAGGGAAACCTAAGGGAGGGTGAAGCACCCTGAACTTGGAGCAGTACGAAGTGATTAATGCCCTCAGATCTGAAGGGACAAAGGAGGGAGAAGTTATCAGAATGCTCTTAGAAGTATAGTTGTGTAGTGCTTGACAGAAGCTGTGGACACTGGTAGAGAAACACACACATGTTAAAAAAATCCTCAGTCCAGCAGAGAGGAACATAGAGGAACAAGTAACCTGAGCTTGCTCTCTCTCTCTCCTCCCGCCTTCCAATTTCTGACAGGTGCCTTTCATTGGCTGAACAATACTGGCAGGCAGAAGGCAAGAAGATGAGATTGATAAAGACTTTGCTTTACAGAGCAAGATGGAGAAGGATGGAAAGTACATGAATCTAGGGTGGGCAAATGGGGACTATCTAAGACATCACAAAACCTCAGGTGATGTCATGTAGCTTCTTCACATGTCTAAATGTGGTTCCTTTGAGTCCAGAGACCAAGGGACTAAAACAACAAGGAATCAGCCCACCAAGTCTCCATAAACATATACAGGAAACATGCAGTGACAGATCAAAGACAGGATAACCAACATTCAGAAAGCAAAAATGGACAAATACATCAGGTACTAGGCCACCAAAATTCTGAAATCCCTGATAGGAAGACGTAATGAAGTTGCTCTATCCTGTGGGGGAGCTCTTCCTGCTCCCCAGAAAAAGTGGTGAAAATTATAAAAAACAAATACCCCAACAATTTAGAGATTCTGTGTAGTGTAAGTGCCTGACATTAAGGCTTTTGATTGTAGCACAAGTGGCTGACATTAAGCTTCTGATTGCCAAGGCATTCATATTAAAAGACATCCATCTTGAACAAACATATTGCTAACTGTATCACACAGCTGCTAACAGAACAACTAGATTAGGAATTAGGTCACCCCTACAACTGAAGGTGGCTCTTTCAGAAAGCCCTGGTTAACCGAGATAACCGACCACTTGAGTGACCCTGCTTCTCACTTCCTGGGCCCTAGAGCCTTCTCTTATGCTTTAAATCAGCCAATAAAAAGTGAACCCACAAAACTCTAGACACTCCACCCTTGAACTCTAATAAAACCAGAGCCCAAAGTTCAGGCTCTCTCTTTCTCACTGCGACCTCTCTGTGTGGCCCTTGTGCATGCCATGGTCCCCCTATGACCTGTGAGTACTAAATCCTGTTCTTCAAAGTTCCCTGTTGGTTTCTTGCTGAAATGTGTCCTGTGATCATAATAAGAACCACATGGGCCAGTCTAACCACAACATTGGCCCCTGTGGGGGCTCACTACAGGTAATACAGGCCCAGGCAAGTTCACCAGGCATTTCCAGCCCATAGCATCACTATCGGTAGGCTGGGACCAACACAACACGCTGGAAATGGTCCTAAGAGTGTATCAAAAAACATCTATTCAAGTCAGTAATAAGAGCAAGAGTCGGTGGTATTTTAACCAATATGACTACAAGTTATCCAGTATTAACAAGTTACTCTACCATGAGGTAAGCCTACCCACGACTTCCCTGTTAGCTCTGAGTCTGCTTTCTGAGAGGCCCTACCTCCCAATCTACTTTCGTTGGTCCCTGGCTCCAGCCTGTGGAAGTTTCTCCTATTCCATTGCCCTTCCTGGCCATATCTGAGAAAGACATCATGATATGTGGCCCCCTTGGGGCTGCATAGATTTGTCAGTCTGCTTCTGTCTTTTGAAATATTAGGAATCAAATGTTGTTTTTACATCTGAAACAGTCACATGCTTCTCAGACTAGACTGAAGCTTTCATTGGCAATACGAATTTCTCAGAAACTTGTCTCACTTTTATTGGACTTATTTTTATTTATGTTTCTCCTTTATTGGATTTATTTATTAAAATTTATTTATTTTGGTATAGTGGTAAGAATGCTTAACATGAAATCTACCCTGTTAATACATTTTTAAGTACACAATATAGTATTGTTAACTATAGGCGCAATGTTGTACAGCAGATCTCTAATTCTTATTCATCTTGCATAACTGAAACTTTATAACCATTAAATAGCAGCTCTCCATTTATCCCTGCCCCCAGTCCCTTGAAACCATCACTTTACTCTCTGTTTCTGTGAGTTTAACTGTTGTAGATACCTCAAATAAGTAAAATAAGGCAGTATTTGTCCTTCTGTGACTGGCCTTTTTCACTTAGCCTAGTGTCATCCACGTTGTCGCATATGACAAGATTTCCTTCTTTTTTGAGTCTGGATAATATTACAATATATGTAATACCAAATTTTCTTTATCCATTTATCCAACAGGGGACATTTAGATTGTTTCCCTATTTGTCCTATTCTGAATAATGCTGCAATGAAGATGGGAGTGCAAGTATCTATCTCCTCAAGATCAAATTTTCAATTCTTTGAGGTATATACCCAGAAGTGGATTGTTGGATCATATGATAATTCTATTTATAGTTTTTGAGGAGCCTCCATACTGTTCTGTATGCCAGATGCGCCAATTTATATTCCCATCAACAGTATACAAGGGTTACAATATCTCCACATCCTCACCAGCACTTATCTTTATATATATATATATATGTATATATATATATATATATATACAGCCGTTCTAACAGGTGTGAGGTGATATCTCAATGTGGTTTTAATTTGCACTCCCCTGATGATTAGTGATGTTTAGCATCATGTCTTATACTTATTGGCCATTTGCATGTCTTTTTTGGAGAAATGTCTATTCAAGTCCTTTTCCCATGTTTAAATTGGGTTATTGGTTTTTTCCTACTGGGTTGTAGGAGTTGCTTACATATTTTGGATATTAACCCCTTAGAGGGTTTGCAAATATCTTCTCCCATTCCGCAGGTTGCCTTTTCACTCTGTTGATTGTTTCCTTTTCTGTGCAGAAGTTTTTTAGTTTGATGTAGCCCCACATGCTATTTTTGCTTTTGTTGCTTGTGCTTTTGGTGTCATTTCCAAGAAATCAATGTCACACTTCCTGAATTAAAAATATGTAACAATGCTATAGTAATTAAAATAATATGAGAAAATATCCCATGGTCATATATTGGAAGACTTAATATTGTTAAGATGACAATATTGCTCAAATTAATCTGAGACACAATAAAAATCCTATCAAAATCCCAATGAGGTTTTTTTTTTTTCCCCACAAAAAGAAGAGCTAATCCTAAACTTCCTCTGGAGTTGCAAAGGATCCTGAATAGCCAAAACAATCTTGAAAAATAAAGTTGGAGGATTTGCACTTCCTGATTTCAAAATTGGTTACAAAGCTACAGTGTTCAATATAATGTGGCACTGACAAAAGAGTAGACATATAGATCATCACAGTAGAATTGAGAGTTTGGAAATGAAAGCACATTTCTATGGTCAATTAATTTTTGACAAGGGTGTCAAGCCCATTCAATGTGGGAAAGAATAGTCTTTTCAACAATGACATCAAGACATCTGGAAAGCCACATGCAAAAAAATGAAGTTGGATCTTACTTCACGCCAAGTACAAAAATTAATTCAGAATGAAGCAAACACCTAAACTTAAGAACTAAAACTATAAACCTCTCAGAAGAAAACATGGGGTAAAGTTTTATGACCTATTCTTATGTATGACACTAAAAGCATGGGCAAAAAAAGAGAAAATAGATAAATTGGACTTCCTCAAAATTGAAAACATTTTTTTCTTCAAAAGGTATTATCAAGAAAGTGCAAATACACCAAGAGAATGGTAGAAAATATGTATTAATCAAATATCTGATAAGGGATTTTTATCTAAAAAATAAAATGAGCTATTAAAACTCAATAATACAAAGAGAAAGAATGAAATTGTAAAATTGACAAAGCTTCAAAAATAGACGTTTCTGCAAGGAAATGTACAAATGGCCAATAAGCACATGAAGACATACTTGACATCATTTAGTCACCAGGGAAATGCAAATCAAAACCATAATGAAACACTTCATATCCACTAGGATGGCTAGAATTAAAAAGTGAGATCAGAACAAGTGTTGGTGAGGATGTGAAGAAATCATGAACTTCATAAACTGCTAATGGAAATGTAAAATTGCTCACCCATTTTGGAAAACAGTCTGGCAATTCCTCAAATGGTTAATAATAAGGTTACCATTTGACTCAGCAATTCCACTCCTAGATATATATCCAAGACAAAAGAAAACGTATATCTACTCAAAAGCTTGCACATGAATGTTCATAGAAGCATTATTCATAATAGCAAAAGACAGAAACATCACGAATATCTGTCAGATAGGGAATAGAAAACTAAAATGTAGTGTATTCATATGGTAGAATATTATTTAGCCATGAAAAGAAATGAAGTGCTGATACATCCTATAACACAGATGAATCTTGAAAACTATGCAAAGTGAAAGAAGGCAGTCACATATTATATAATTGCATTTATATTTCATTTTACTTATATGGAATGTTCAGAATTGGGGAATGTATACAGACAGAAAATTGATGAGCAATTGCTTAGGGCTTGAAGGGTGAATGGGAGCATAGGGGGCTCATGGCTAAAGAGTACAGGATTTCTTTTTTTGTTAAGACTTTAGTTTTTTAGAGAAGTTTTAAACTTAAGACAAAATTGAGAGGGAGAGATGAGCCACCTACCCCCACGCATACATGGCCTTCCCCATTATCAACATCACTCACCAGAATAGGACATTTTTACCAAGGAGGAACCTACATTGATATGTCATAATCACCCAAAGTTCATAGTTCACCTTAGGGTTCATGTTTGGTGTTTGGTCAAATATATAATGGCATATATCCATCATTATAATATCATATAGAGTATTTTCACTGTACAAAAAATCCTCTGTGCTCTGCCAATTCATTTCTTCAACCAATCCCACCCCTGGTAAACACTGATCTTTTTATTGTCTCCATAGTTTTGTCTTTCCCAGAATGTCATATAGTTGGAATCATATAGCACGTGGACTTTTCAGATTAGTTTCTTTCACTTAGTAATATGCATTTAACGTTCTTCATTGCCTTTTCATGGCTTGATAGCTCATTTCCTTTTAGCACTGAGTAATATTACATTATCTGTATATACCACCGTTTATTTATTCACTTCTACTGAAGGACATCTTGGCTGCTTCCAAGTTTGGGCAAATTGGAATAAAACGATTTCAAACATCCATATGCAGGTTTTTGTATGGACACAGTTTTCTATCCATTTGAGTAAATATCAAGGAGAGTGATGACTGAATTGTATAGTAAGAGTATGTATAGTTTTGTGAGAAACATTCAAACTGTCTTCCAAAGTTACTGTATCATTTTGCATTCCCACCAGCAATATATGAGAGTTCCTGTTGCTTCACATAATCATCAGGATTTGGTGTTTACAGTGTTCTAGATAATGTCCATTGAAATAGGTGTGTAGGGGTATCTTGTGGTTATTTTAATTTGTATTGGCCTGATAATGTATGCTGTGGAGCATCTTTTCATATGCTTATTTGACATCTGTGTATCTTCCTTGATGCATTGTCAGTTAAGGTCTTTGGCCCATTTTTAAATCATGTTTTGTCCTTAATGTTGAGTTTTAAGAGTTCTTTGTATATTTTGGATAACAGTTCTTCATCAGATACATCTTTTGAAAATATTTTCTCCTGTTCTGTGGCTTGTCTTCTAATTCTCTTGATATTGTCTTTCACAGAGCAAAAATTTTTAATTTTAATGAAGTCTAGCTTATCAATTATGTCTTTAATGGATTGTACCTTTAGTGGTGTTGGTAGAAAGGCTTTACCATACCCAAGCTCATTTAGGTTTTCTTCTATGTTGTCTCCAAGGAGTTTTATAATTTTGTGCTTTATGTTTAGGTGTATGATACATCTTCAGTTAATTTTTGTAAAGGGTGTATGGTTTGTTTCTAGGTTCATGTTTTTGCATGTGGATGCCCAGTTTTCCAGAACCATTATTTGAAGAGAGTATCTTTGCTCTTTTGTCAAAGAACAGTTGACTGTATTTATAAGGGTCTATTTCTGGGATCTCCATGCTGTTTCATTGATCTATTTGTTCTTTTTCCAATATCATATGTTTTGATTACTGTAGCTTTGTAGTAATTTTTGAAGTCAGTAGCATCAGTCCTTTAAGTTTGTTCTCCTTCAGTGTTGTATTGACTATTTTGGTTCTTTTGCCTCTCCATATAAACTTTAGAATCAGTTTTTCAATATCCTCAAAATAACTTGGGGGAATTTTGATTGGTAGAGCATTGAAATATATATACAAAGTTGGGAAGAATTGACATCTTGATGATATTGAGTCTTCTTATCCATGAACATATAATATCTCTCCATTTATTTAGCTTTTTTTCATTCATCAGAGTTCTGTAGTTTTCCTTATATGGATCTGGTACATATTTGTTCAATTTATACCTAAGTATTTTATTTTGGGGGGTGCTAATGTAAATGGTATTGTGTTTTCAATTTCAAATTCCACTTGTTCATTGATGGTATATAGGAAAGCAATTGACTTTTGTATAACAACTTTGTATTCTGCAACCTTGCTATAATCACTTATTAGTTCCAGGAACTTTTTGTTGATTCTTTTGGATTTTCTACATAGATGATCGTGTCATCTGCAAGCAAAGACAATTTTATGTCTTCCTTTCCATTTGAGGTACCTTTTATTTCCTTTTCTTGCCTGATGGTATTAGCAAGAACTTCCTGTATGATGTTGAAAAGGAGTGGTAAGAGGCAACATTGTTGACTTGTACCTGACCTTAGTGGGAAAGCTTCAAGTTTCTCACCATTCAATATGATGTTAGCTGTAGATTTTTTGTAGATAGTCTTTATCAAGTTGAGAAAGTCGTCCCCTATCCCTACTTTACTGAGAGTTTTTTTATCATAAATGGGTGTTGGATTTTGTCAAATGCTTTTTCTGCATCTATTGATACACTCAGATGAATTTATCTTTTTTTAGTCAATTGATGTACTGGATCATTAATTGATTTTCAAATGTTGAATTATTCTTGCATATTTGATATAAGTCCCACTTGGTCATGATGTAGTCCTCTTTTTAAACATTGTTGGATTCAGTTTGCTAATATTTTGTTGAGGATTTTTGAATCTATGTTTATGAGAGACATTGGCCTGTGGTTTTCTTTTCTTGTAATGTCTTTGTCTGTTTTTGGTTTCAGGATAATGCTGGCCCCATTAAACGAGGTAGGAAGTATTTCCTCAGCTTCTATCCTCTGGAAAATATGTAGAAAATTGTTATAATTTCTTCCTTAAATATTGGTAGAATTCACCAGTGAACTCATCTGGGCCCAATGCTTTCTGTTTTGAAAGGGTTTTAGCTATTGCTTAGATTTCTTTAATAGATATAGGCCTATTCAGATTGTCTATTTCTTGTGTGAGTTTTGGTAGATTGTGTCTTTCAAGGGATTGGTTCATTTCTTTCAGGTTACCAAATTTGTAGACACAAAGTTGTCTATAGTCATTCTTTATTATTTTTTAATTCCCATGGGATATATAATGATGTCCTCTCTTTCATTTCTGATGTTAGTAATTTGTGTCCTCTTTTTTCCTTAATTAGCTTGACTAAAGTTGTATTGATTTTATTATCTTTTCAAAGAATCTTTTCTGGTTCTGTTGACTTTATTGATTTCATGTTTTCAATTTCATTAATTTCTGCTCTAATTCTTGTTGTTTCTTTTCTTCTGCTTACTTTGGATTTAATTTCTTCTTTTTTTCTCTAGTTTCCTAAAGTGGAAACTCAGGTTATTGATTTCAGATCTTTCTTCTTCCCTAGTATATGACTCAATGCTATAAATTTCCCTGGAAGCATTGTTTACTCCGCATCCCACATATTTTGATAAAGTTGTTTTCACTTTCATTTGGTTAGTACTATTCTTAGTTTCCATTGAGATTTCTTTTTTGATCTGTGTATAATTTAGAAGTGCATTACTTATTCTCCACATATTTGGGGAGTTTTCAATTATCTTTCTGTTAGTTATTTCTTGTTTTATTTCATTGTAGTCTGAGAACAGCAATTGTATGATTTCCATTATTTTAAATTTGTTAAGGTGCGTTTTATGTCCCAGAATATGGTCTATTCTATTGAATGTGGTCTATTTTGGTGAACAGCTTGAGAAAAATGTATATCCTGCTGTTGTTGGATTAAGTAGTCTATAGAAATCAATTATATCTAGTTTATTGATGGTGCTGTTGAGTTCAACTGTCTTTACAAATGTTCAGCCTGCTGGATCTGTCCATTTCTGAGAGAAGAGTGTTAAAGGTTCCAACTGTGATGGTAAGTTAATCTATTTTTTTGCAGTTCTATCAGTTTTTGCTTCATGTAGTTTGATGCTCTGGTGTGAGTGCATACACCTTAAGGATTGTTATGTCTTCTTAAAGAATTGACCCAGTTATCAACTTGTAATGCCTTTTTTTTTATCTGATAACTTTCCTTACTTTGAAGTTTGCTGTGTCTAAAATTAATGTAGCTACTTCTTGGTCTCTTTTGATGGGGTTAGCATGGTATATTTTCCTCTATCCATTTACTTTTAATCTCTACATGTCTTTAGATTTAAAGCGGCTTTTTTATAGACAACATACAGCCGAGTTGTGTCTTTTGATCCACTCTGACAATCTCGGTCTCTTAAGTAGTGCATTTAGACTATGAATATTCAAATTGATTATTGTTATCGTTGGACTGATATATACCAGAGTCCTTAAAGATTTTAATTTGTTTCCCTTGTTCCTATTTTTGTCATACATTCTTTCTCTGCCTTTTGTGGTTTAAATCAAGCATTTTGTATTATTTAGTTTTCTCTCCTTTCTTAGGATATCAATTACACCTTTTTGTAACTTTTTTAACTGTTGCCCTAAAGTTTGCAATATACTTTTATAAGTAATCCAAGTCCACTTTCAAATAACATATATTACTTCACATGTAGTAAAATAATGAGAAAACAATGCTAATTTTGTCCTCCCATCCCTTGTATCATTGCTGTCATTCATTTCAATTATATATAACCATATATACGTAAAATACACATACATAAGCATACATAAGTGAATACATTATTGCTATTCTTTTGAACAAACTATTATCCCTTAGATCAATTAAGAATAGGAAAAGTTAAAGGTTTTATTTTACTTTCACTTATTCCTTTCTCAGTGCTCCTCCCTTCTTTATGTAGATCTGAGTTTCAGACCTATATTATTTTCCTTCTTCCTAAAAAAGTTCTTGTAAATATTTCTTGCAAGGCAAGTCTATTGGCAATAAATCTCTTCAATTTTTGTTTGTCTGAGCAAGTTTTTATTTTTCCTTCACTTTTGAAAGATAATTTCATAGGGTACAGAATTCTAAGTTGCTAGGTTTTTCCTCTCAACCTTTTAAATGTTTTGCTTCACTCTCTTTTTGCTTACGTTGTTTCTGAGTAGTCAGATGCAATTCTTTGTTTCTCTGTAGGCAAGGTGTTTTTCTGTCTGGCTTATTTCAGGATTCTTTTCTTAATCTTTGATTTTCTTTAATTTGAAGATAATATGCCTAGCTACAGTTTTGTGGGGTTTTTTTGGCACTTATCCATCTTGGTGTTCTCTGAGCTTCCTGGGTTTGTGGTTTGGTGTCTGACATTAATTTTGTAAATTCTCAGTTATTATTGTGTTAAAAATTTCTTTCGTTCCTTCCTCCCTTTCTTCTTCTGAAATTCCCATTGTACTACAAAAGTGTAAACCTTTTGTATTTGTCCAATGATCCTTGGATCTTCTGTTCTGTTTTTTTTTTTTTTTGAAGTCTTTGTTCTCTTTGTTTTTTAGTTTTGGGGGGTTTTATTGAGATAGTCTCAAGCTCAGAGATTCTTCCCTCAGCACTGTTCAGTCTACTAAGCCAGTCAAGGCAATCTTCATTTCTTTAACAGTGTTTTATCTTTAGCACTTCTGTTTAGTTCTTTCTTAACATTTCCACTCTTTGCTCAGACTGCCCATCTCTTTTGTGTGATGTCTACTTTATCAATTAGAGCACTTAACATATTTAATCATAGTTATCTTAAATTCCTAGTCTGATAATTTCAAAATCTCTGCCATTTCTGGTTCTGATGCTTGCCCTCTCTTCAAATTGTATCTTTTGCCTTTTTGTATGCCTTGTAATTTTTCTTGATGGATATGATGTACTGGGTAAAAGGAACTGCTATAATAGGCCTTTAGTAATATAGTGCTAAGGTATGTGGGGAGGAGAAGCATTTCATAGTCCCATAACTAGGTTTCAGTCTTTTAGTGGGCTTCTGCCTCTGGACTGTGAAGTTCACGACAGTTTGTCAGTTTGTTCTCCCTCCTTAATAGGACAAGATGGCTAGAGGGGGCTGGAATTCGGTATTTCCCTTCCTCAGGTCAGTTAGACTCTGATCATTCCACAGCAGGTTTAGCTTTGGTTAACTAGTTTCCCATGAGGGCAGGCCTTGTTAAGAAGAACAAAAGCTGGAGAGACGTATTTGAGTTTTGTAAATTCAGTGAAAGAAACAAGGAAAATATAATAATAGATTCATCAAATATTTTAACACTTGGAACATTATTATGTTGGAAACATGCAGTAGGTTATTTCCCGTATGCATTTAAAGATAGTAATTTCAAAAGTTCTCTAGTCTCCAAAACCAACATGACTTTTTATAAAAAAATAATTAACACATATAAACTTTTTTGCTATCTTTTCAGATAATACACATAAAATTCTGGAGTTCAATGTATTTCAATTTCCCAATTCTCTTTCACTGATTTAAACACAATTAATCCAGTTAATGAAAACGTATGTTTTAGCAGAGGCTATTTCCACTTAGTTTTGTCTCCTCTAGTCCAGAATTTCCTAAACACATTGCCTCTGAAGGAATCTATCAATAAACCGTATTCAAACTAGAATCTATTGAATATGCATACATATGTATATATAATATATACAAATTGGTTGCGATTCTCAAATTTCTCTAGAGACCTAATGAGAAATCTAGCATGTGATGTTAACAGACACTTTCTCACAGAAGCCTATTAAGATAGAGCAATTATGAAAGAGAAGTAAAATGACAATTAAAGAAAGAGCATATTGAGAAAAATCATGAAACAAGAGAAAGACACACTACATAATATCATGCGAGGAGGGAGAGAGAAAGCACTCAAAAACTTTACAAACAGGCACACAATAGGGTAATACAGGCAATATAGCAATAGGAAGTAATTAAATAAATATATATATGCACATATAAAATTACATATTTAATTTCATATCTATGTATCTATCTATATTTTAGAGACTACGGTTAACTCCAGCAAAAAAAGGAGAATTTGAGAAAGAAAAAGCATCACTTGTAGCAAGCGGAGTTGGCTCTTAATCGCAGAAATAGCCTGCCAACCAGATAGAAACCAATCTGCCAGCTGTACAGGCTATATAGCAATAGGAAGGGTGGAAGTAAATAAATATATGACTATATGCATATACAAAATTATATATCTGATATAATTTGTAAATATAGTTTTATATGTATATAATATATATGTTAGAGACTATGGTAAACTCCAAAGCAAAAAAGAAGAATTTGAGAAAAAGTATGCATCAGTTTTAGCAAACAGAGCTTGTTCTTATCATGGATACAGGAAGCAGGAAGAAAATAATAATTTAAGCTTAGGTAACTTTAATAAAATGCTGAGTAGGAACGTAGGAAATGGTTGAAAATTGTTACAAATGTCTTAAATGCTATTTTAAAGCAATGAAGATACAATTATATAGTTCTTTAATTTCAAAGAGAATAATTAGGAAAATAAAAGTTGAAGAAATTTCTGATAAAACAAATTGCAAATCGGCAAAGCTCTCTAAAAAGCCATTTGCTGTGAAACGTTACAACTTTGAAATGAGCATAATGATCATTAAAGATTAACAGTTTAAAGAAACTCATTTTTTCCCTAATCCAGAGCTTATAACAAAAAGTAAAAGCTTAATGGAAGCTATATAGAAATAAATGTCAATAGAAATTTAGGAACTTTAAGAAGAAAACATTCTAAAATAAACGAGATTCAGCAAAGCAGTTCACATTATTTTTAAAATTATTATCATTTTAATGAAGTGGCTTTTCCCACTCAGGGTATGGTGTGTTGGGGGTGGGAGGGGAGACTGTATTTGAGCGTGTGTGCATGTGAGGATGTATAGTGCAAATTCTGCTATATTCTTTCAAGATGAGTAGAATCATAATTAAGGTTAATTTATTTCATTTGTACATAAACAACATGTATTTTAAGTCACAAAATACAAGTGAGCGCATTCCTGCTCATTGCAAGTAAACCTCAAGTAAACCAAAACAGAAACCATTCTATCATAATTTCTGATAAATATACTATCTATGCACTATATATCTACATTTATTTATCATCAATTACATATTTTTCTATGTCCTGCAGTCAGTGGAGATTGGAGGTTTGTACTTAGTGTTACACTGTCCATTCAATTCTAAAACTGAAAACAAGTCAATGTATATTTTTAAAGTTTTGTTTAGTGTTTTGTAAATTTAAAGCGTTAAATAGCAATAGTACATACAGAGCTCTGTAAGATGGGATCGAAGTTTTCCTTTCCTTTTTCTTTTCAGAGAAGTCCATGCGACAAACTCATGAAAATGGTCTTGGACTTTCATTCATGGAAAATGCTTGTAATTAAAGATGATTTGATGAATGCATTTAAAAAAAAGCATTTTAACTAAGGCACCATACAAAGTTATAGTTAAGTAAAAATTTAGAAAACTCAGAATCTGAATGATAGATTGTTTGGTTTTCTGTGTTTATTTTTTAAAAATATGTCAAGTACTAATTTAATTTGCAAAACACCTGGAAATACCACACAAATTTTAAAGGCTGCTGCAAGGTTGCTATCTGATATAATTGCTATAATGACTGCTGTAAAATTTTGCTTTTGAAATGGTCCGAAAGGATATTTTTGGATTTTATATATACTTTATTAGATCATCCTGAACATAATTTAATGTTATAAAGTGAAATTTAACGGAAATAGTTTGCCGCAGCCATAAAATCCCCCTTTCTGGCAAGTAAATAAAATATCCAGCAAAATAGCCCTAATAACTTTTCTGTTAGAAATTCTTTTCTGTTAGAAATTCGTTCACCTTAAACCGTCTCGGTATTGAAGACACTGCTGAGTACACCTCTCCAGCGCGGTGACAATTTCAGGAAATAGTGACAGGTGAAGAAGATGATGAAGATACTAGAAAAATGTCCTTCATGACTTCTTTTCTTTGAAACCACCATCCAGATACTCAACACTCTCTATCAATTTTCGTAAATAGAAAGAGACATATAGGGAAGAGAAGTCCATCCTGATAATATTAAAATACTCCTGGCTCTCCTTTCTCTCCCACAACCCACTGTGATGTCATTAGGAGAAGGTTTAAAAGAAAGGAAAGTGACAGCCTACACGAGGAAACAAAAGAAACTAATATGACCAGCACCTCCACCATATTTATTCCCCTCCATGAAAACCCTTATACTTTCCCTGATCAATTTATTCCCTATCTCATTGACTCATCACTCCTCCAGAATCACCATAAGTCTCAACTCTTTTCACCTGAGCCACCACTCCTTCTCCCACCTCACATTCTATTTACAAGAGAACTAGCATAGGTCTTATGAGTAGTTGCTAGAAGCTTGGGGCAACCCCACCAGAATGTTAGAGCCACAATGAGGAAAAATGGATTTTGTAGTATCCAAAGCACTTTAGAATGCATCATTTTTAAATACGATTGTTGTATACAACAGTTCTCTGGTGCTTTCAATTACTCTATTGTGCTTCAGGTACATTTTTTACTTAAAATAGTTAAAATGGGACAACTTGGGAGATTAACCATTACATATAGCATTTCTTGCAGCAAAAATATGTATATATTCCAGAAAAATATTTTTAAAATTGTTTTTAGGATGGTATGCTTCTACTGCACTCCAGCTGTTTCCTTGCTGTTGACAGACCTCAATTACTGTAACACTCCTGGCATTTCCACCCCTTTACTCCCCGGACCCTAGTGTAATTTGGGGAGAACAAATTGGACATGCTCAACTGTTTCAAATTCTTTTATTATTTTGGGTAGAGATGTCTTCAGGATTCTGTTTCTCCATGTACTAAGTAGTAGCTGATTATATTCTCCTCTACACACACACACAGTCCTAACCAAGCTACCTCCTTCAACTTGTGTCTTATTAGTATTGAGGTTACTATTTTGGCCTCCAAACACTTTACTAATTATCTTGTTTCTCAATCAGCAGTTTAGAATAAACAAATTAATAGAATAAATTAAAAAGAAATAAAAATAAGTAGAAGAAATAGTTTAGAATCAAGTTGAAAAAGAATAGTGATAAATAGAGTCCCTCAAAGACCCCAAAAATTGGTTCAAAGTTAAGGAACACTAAGCTAGGAAACAAAAGATGACAATTTTGGGGAAATATATAGGGGGAGGATTTCACAGAGCTAGGACATGTGGCTTTGGGCCTTGTGCTCTAAGGCATTTTGACCTTAGTGTGTATAGGGGCTTATGCCGGGGCTAGAGGGCATTTATAGTGGTGCTATTGGCTTTTAACTGGTGGGGACTGAGCAAGAGGCTTTAGTGTACACACTTTCTTGGCAGATGACAGCTGCAAGGGAAGAGTAGCAAGCAAAAGCATGGGTGGTCTCGGCCAAACGTGGGGGAGTTTAGGATGCATGCTGCTGCAGCTTGATCTTGAACTACACTTAGAGTATATACGCTGGCAGCCAGGGCTTTAGCAGATGCCTTGGCAGATGCTGGCAAATCACAGAGGCCTTAGTAAGCAGGCACAGCTGAGGCCAATATACAATTATAGGGAAATGAGTGTCTTCACAGGCCATCTATGCACTGGTTGGCAGAACAAGATTTGCTACTTTAAAATTATGCAGCAGCTAAGTTCCACATGTGCTAGCAGCACTAGGGAGGTGCTAGCTTTAAACTATGAGTTCCAGACCTAAGAAGGTATTTCAGCTGAGTCTTCTAGAACAGGAAAACAAAATGAGATGATGGAAAAATAATAAAAAAAGCCAAACAAGAACAAAATACCAGACACTTAGCCCACTAATGCAGAAAATGAAGCAACAAAGAAATGCTGTTCAAAGTTTGCAATATTAAAGCGAAGGAAAGACTGTGCCTCATATGTTGATTTATATTAGCCCCCTAGGGGCTCAGCTCCAGAAACATCAATAGCAGCTTCAGCTGCAGAGGGTGTCTTTTCAGCTGATACCAAAATGGGAGGATAAACATTTTCTAGGAGGTAGATTTCTTGGGCTGGGGATAGTACATTGCAAGAAGTAGTGGAAATGACCCAGAAATGGAAGTACCTGTTCATATGAGAGTGTGGTCTCTAGGTCACAAGATGGAACCTGTACTTAAGTCAGTATTGGAGTGCCAGAAACACAGGACTTGAAGGGGTGATGTGGTAATCACAGCTCCATGATTTATCACGTGATAGGAGTCAGTTTCAGTTTAGAAGATTCTGGAGATAGGACACAGAATGAGTCATCTCCAGGTCATTACAGGGAGATCAAATTCAAGATTTACTACATTCTCTCTTCTCTCTTAACACCAAACCTCCACTATGGTCTCTTACAGCATGAAGAATGAATTCTGAGAACATAATTTTGCCAGGGATAAACTGTTCTAGATGTGGAGGAGAGAATTCTATTCTACATTTGGTGAGCTTGGGCCCTGTGTTGTGAAATATCTGCACTATTAACTCTTTGGAGAGTCTAAACGTGAGGCACATCATAGACTTAGCATTAAGCTAGTACAACTCCAAAGACTAAAGAACCACATCCATTTCCATGAGAGAGACTTCTGGTTGTAGCTCCTGAAGGAACAAAACTCAGGCATTAAGATCCATCTATCTGAGACTGCACAGAATATGAAGTTGGGGAGGGTTAAATTTTACATTAATTTATTTGAAATACAGTATTACGGGGACAAAGAGAATTTCATTTTGGGCTTCAATCTCTCTGAGTTTTAAGTTTAGGACTTTAATTTGTGAGGGGATTTAATCTTTGTGATTTTAATTTTCCTTTGGAAATTCATAATAAGATGGAGATGATATTCAAATTTGCGTCATCTCTTTGTTACTGGCATTTTATTGCAGTATCTATGTATTTTGCTCTTGGAGTATTTGCCTTCAATTTAATTGTATGGCTTAGGCCGTACTGGACTAAGTGAATGTGCAATATTCATAGTGGAAAATAGAATAGGGAATGGCCATTTAGTCTTAGTATAGTGAAGACTTACAGTTGATCCAGGTAATGAGGTTTTATTGATTTGCATCCTTCAGTGATCCCAAGTGGATAACAGAAGTGTATTGGTTGCAACCAGGAGCCTGGCATGATGAAGGTGGGAGCAGAACTGTCCTAAAGTACTGCCCTTCTTCTCCCTAAAGGGAGATATCCAGAGTCTGCTTGGCTATAGATTTAACTGTGATGGCAATTAGTTAAAAGCCCTTTCTCTTGCCCTTTCTCTATCTCAAAGGAGATGCCATAACTATCCAATGGATAATTTTAGGAATGATAATTTTGACGTAATTAGCTCACCCCTTTTCATTTTGGAGGTGAAATGCTCACAGGGAAAAGACATTGCATTTTGTTGAGGATTTTATTTTCAGTGTCACAAGTCTAATTTAGGCTGACCACTACTTCTCTCCCTCTGTTTTACCTTCCCCCGACCTCCCTAAACCAAGTCCTGCTTTGGAAGGACTACTGCCGAAACCGCAGTGCATTTGATGGTGTGGATAAGTCTGAAAATCTGGGGTTCAATTAGCAAGCCTCCTTGACTTACCAGCTATGAAGCTAATATTTTGGCCTCTAATGCCTTATTCTCTGTCTTCTTTATCAAAATTTTCAAAACCTAGGTGGGCATAAAAAGTACTATTTATTAGTTCCCTTTAAAAGCACAAATAAACTTTTATAATACGAGCCACTGTTAAGTTTAGGTTGCTGAAACTCAGCCATAATTCTACAATTCCTCCTATATGTAAAGCCAGCAGAAAAGGCAACTTTAGCTGCAGGCTGTTTCTTCCAAAGCACATGGTAGCTGTGAGCAAAATTCACTCTCATTTAAATCAGTATCTCAGAATCTGGGGAATGATGTGATCAGAATGATGCAGACGTGGAAAAATATTTAAATAGATACAAATAATTCTGATTTTAGATACTAAGTTATACTGACTCTGATACTGGTTTTATTCATGTTGGATGAAGAAAGGTGACCACTTTCATGGAGGAAGAATTGGTTAGAACTATCAAAATAGAATTTTTGGTTGAATACGTTATCTGCAAATTGTTTATATAGTTATTTAAGACATAAGAGCTTTTTATTGTTATTAAATGTTTTGGGAGTTCCAAAGGAGGAATGTAAAACATTTTTTTCTTTTTAAATAATGCAAAGTGGAATATGTGGTAAGAATAAAATCCCTCTAGGGTTTTTGGAATGCAGACTAGTAATAAAAGCATGGAATCTAGTTTATGAGTTAGAAGGGTAATATGTACCATAGAAATAATAGGAGCAAAAGTGGGAAAATGAAAAATATAGAAGCCTTGTGTGCCTAAGGAAAGGCATTGACATTTTCAAATGATATTTGATAATGCCATTTCTGTAAATATGTTTTAAGTACAGAAACCTTTTGCATGAAAAAACCTGTGGAAACTTTTTCTTGGGAAGTCTTTGGAGACAACTAAGAAATCTTCAAAAAATAATGCTGGTTTTCACTTTATGGAAGGGATATCCAGATATTCTAATGTATGCTGAGGCGAAATATCGCTTTGGTGTTCCAGTAACTTCTACATTTTCCCATTACTTTCTTATTCTGCACTGGGACTTAAGTTTTTATTTTTTTTACTTTGGGGGTGTGGATCTGACCATGGTGCTGAATTCTTTCCCAGTGAGACTTCCACATTGTGGACTCTGTGTATGGAATAAAGCACACTTTGTAGTAATAATCTTAGATCTCTCTTTGCTTATGGTTAATAAAGAATAAAAAAAGTAATGGAGATACCCAATATTTAAAGTCAAATTGGTCTAGTATTTACTATTTTTGTAACTTGATCAAATTATTTAAATTTTCTGAGTTCAGATTTTTCATTTATAAAATGGTAGTAATACAGGATATATTTTATAGGGCTGTTAAGTATTATATGTGGTACTGTAAAAACATCTCACATAAAAAGTATGCCAATACATATTAGATCTCTTTACCCTCCCCCATAATCCTTTGCTGAAAAACTAGTGTCTAATTCATTAGCAACTTGTAGAGCTCCAGATGACTTCATTCTTATGATGCCAGTTGCTAAGATAGTCAATCGTATAAACTTGATTTTCATAAGTGGAACATTTTTAAGGCTAAATAATTTTTAAAACTGTCTAGATGTATTGGTTTAATCCATATGTGATCTTTCAATTTTCAGGTGGATTTCACTTGATAGAGACATTTTTGGAGATAGCTAATTTACCATTAATCTCTCTATGTGTCATTTATAATACATTTTTATCATTTTATCCTATGAAGGTGGTTGGTTAAAATAATCTGTATACATTCATATAGGTCAAACACAGACAAAATTAAATACAACAAGAAAAATTATAGCTTGGCTCTAGAATTTCCTAGATCTCAAACCCTATTTCCCACATTCTGGGGAGTGGTACCTAATGCCTCCACCTGAGGGCTCAGGATCATGTAAATTCTAAAAAAAATTTCTTTACTCTGAGCAAGAAGCAAACTAGGAATCCACACATATAATTTGTTTGGTTCATTATCAAGTTCTTGTGCTTTTGTCTTGAACTTGGGATCTTTTGCTAAGTATTGTATTCTCAGATTTCTGTTTTTATCTTGCTCAGATCTTCTCTTTGGCTCTCCAAGTCTGCATTTACTTTTCTCTAATCCTTAGTTCCAGAATTCTGGTCACCTTACACTCTTGCCTATATAACTCCATATTCATAGTATACATCTACCTGCCATCCTTAACTGAATATTTTTTTCTGCAAGCAATCTCACACAATCTAGAGAGCTTGCAAGCTAGCTCCATTTTGCCTAACTCTAAATTGCTATCCAAATTCTCAGAAAGAATAAACTCTTTTCTGTAGTACCAAATAGTGCAGTAGTGTAGTTCATGATTGGAATTCACATGACTTACCTGCTTGTGTGTGTGTGTGTGTGTAAAGACTTAAGCAATGGAATTAAGAGCACATCCAATGGGATATTGAGTTGGGTCAAGTTGCACTGATCTTAGAACTCTAAACTAGAATTGAAAGTGAACTTGACAAATTAGAGGAGTCATCCATCAAAAATAGTATGAAATTTAATAGTGACAAGTTCAGGGTGGCACATGGGAGAAACACCTATGGATGCATGCAATAGCACAGGAGTGACTCTAAGCAATTTTGAAAAAAAATGTGGTAATTATCGGAGAGAAAAGCTGTAAGTTAATCAGCATGAAACTGTTGTTAATTTTCAAGAGTTTATATGACACTTAGATACACAGTATTATGAGCTATCATAGAAAAGCAGAGACATAGTCTTTTGACTCTGTAAAATCTGAGGATAATCCTTTTCTAAATTTTGCCAGTAGTGAGAACATTATTACTGCAGTATGTTTATTTGTTCCATAACTATTTACTGAGACCCTACTGTGTAAGTGTGAAGTACTACAGCCTATCATTTGGCACTTTATTCTAATTACCAAAAGTAACAAAATATCATTCTTGACAAGGTAAATGTCTCTTGTATTGCATTCTATAATTTTATGGTATTCTGTAGTGGACATCTGCTACATTTTGTCTATCTAGCATCTCTTTAATTTAGGAATTGCCCCCTCTCCATTTGGTGGGATACTTTAATTAGTCACACATCCACATCTTTGTTGTCACTGGTCAATCAGGCAGAGTGAATGATTCAAGGACGGACATGTAATCAAAGATGGGCTGTTTCTAAGTCATTCCAGAACTCTCGTTAGGGTTAGAAGAAACAGCTCTTCTCTCGTCTATGGAACCCATCAATGTAATTATGGGGTAAGCCTAGAAACTTGTTGACACTCTTGGTTTATCTTTGTGGAGAAGCAGTTTAAGCTGTAACTAATCTAAAGGAAAAAAGAGTTCATAGTTGGATGAAATGATACAAAATCCTAATGGTATCACTTAAATTCTTGGATCAAAGTGGGCTTAAGTAACCCCCAACAATGGACTTCTAGTTAAAGTAAATAATAGATTTTGTTGTTGTTTTGCTTCTTCCTTAAACTAATTTGATCTGGATTTATGTCAGCTGCAACCAAAAAGAGTTTAGACTAATAACTATTCTTTTTCGGTTATCCTTAACAGAGCCATAGTGTAAGATAATACTCTGGGTAGCAAGCTTCCCCGTTAACCACCAAGAGAATGGATGGGTTTACCATCAACATTATGAGAAAGCGGCAGATCTCTAGCAAAATAAACAACATTAGTTAGGACCCTGGCATATCTGAGAGGTAAATCTTATTTCCTATGAGTTTTAATGTTTGGGATTTAGTCCTAGAGTTGTGAGAATATCAAGGTGGCAATGATGAATGTCAATATGATACTTATCAAAAGAAAAGTATGATGGTTAATTTTATGTCAACTTGCCTGGGAAACAGGATTCGCAGATATTAAAATTATTTGTGGGTATGTCTGGAGGGATGTTTCTGGATGAGATGAACATTTTAATCAGCAGACTGAGTAAAGAAGATTGCCATCTGTGATGGCTAATTTTATATGTTAACCTGAGTGGCCATGAAGTGCCCAGATTAAACATTATTTCTGGGTATGTCTATGAAGATGTTTCTGGATGAGACTAGCATTTGAATCAGTGGACTCAGTAAAGCAGATTGCCCTACCCAATGTGAGCAGGAATCATCCAATCCCTTGAGGACCTGAATAGAACAAAAGGCAGAGGAAGGGAGGATATTCCCCTTTCTTCCTGTCTACTTGGACTGCGACATTGGTCTTCTCCTGCCCTTGAGTGGGGATTTACATCATCAGCTTCCCAGATCTCAGGCTTTAAAACTCGGACAAGAATTACGTTACTGGTTTTCCTGATTCTCCAACTTGCAGACAGCATATTGTGGGACTTAGCAGTCTCCATAATTGCATGAGCCAATATATTCCTCACAATAAATTTCTCTCTTTCTCTCTCTATCTATACATATCCTATTCGTTCGGTTTCTCTGGAGAACCCAAAGACACTCTCTTCAAGCTGAGACATTAGCCTTCTTCCGCCTTCAGACTCGGACTCAAAATGGAACTTACACCATTAGCTGTCCTGGTTCACAGGCCTTTGGACTCGATCTGGAACTCCACCTTCAGTTCTCCTGGTTCTCCAACTTGCTGATTGCAGACCTTGGGACTTCTTAGTTGCCATAACTGCATGAGCCAATTCTTTATCATAAATCAATCTCTACTGAAGTCTCTCCCTCTCTCCATCTATCTATCCATTCTCCTATTGATTCTATTTCTCTCGAGAAACTAGAGTACTACAGATTTTGGTACAATGACAGTACTGTCCAGCAGAACTTTTTGTGATGATGCAAATGTTCTGTATTTGTATTGTCCAATAGAGTAGTCGCTAATCACATGTTGCTATTGAGTACTTAAAATGTGAACAGTATGACTAATATGCATAGTTTAAATTTTATTTTAATTAATTTAAATTTAAATAGTCACACATGGTCTACCTTCTGAACAGTTCACAGCTCTAGAAACCAAGCTATATATATATATATATTTTTTTTTTTTTTAAAGATTTTATTTTTTCCTTTTTCTCCCCAAAGTCCCCCCGGTACATAGTTGTGTATTCTTCGTTGTGGGTTCTTCTAGTTGTGGCATGTGGGACGCTGCCTCAGCGTGGTCTGATGAGCAGTGCCATGTCCGCGCCCAGGATTCGAACTAACGAAACACTGGGCCGCCTGCAGCGGAGCGCGTGAACTTAACCACTCGGCCACGGGGCCAGCCCCCCAAGCTATATTTTTTAAGCCATGCTTTTCCTTGTATGATACTTTCCAGACTCATTTCTTTCTAGTCTCACCTGTCCTTTTAGTCGTTGATTGTTTGCTACTTCAAGACGCTTCATTATACTTATGACTTTATTAAGGAACAAATTAGATGCTCCCTATAAATGTAGATCAACTTGGTTGCTCAAGCAGTGGAATTATAAGGTAGCTTAATTTACTCTGGATTTACCAGGAAACAAGTAACCATGGAGAAATAGAGTTCTCCATAATTCTTTATTTCACCTCTATTGAGTTACCAACACAGCTCTTTCTATTTAGTCAATCTGGATCAAAAACCGGATCAAAATCCTCAGTTTATTTCCATATTGTTAGTCTGGCCCAGCTCGTTCCAAGGAAGAACTCTGTAGTATTCCTAACAAAAATTATATTAAATACTAATACAAATACAAAGAATCTCCTAAAAGAAGGAATACAATGATGACTTAAAAATAGTCATGTACACTTTATTAAGTGACTACAGTTATTCCTATGTATTTATTCCAAACTACTTGCTGTTTAAAAGATCAGGAATAGTTAATGATGGTCAACAGTGGTTATGTATGGGGAGTGGAATCACTAAAGTACTTTCACTGGCTATCTATTTTATTTATTTCTACATAGTTTGTATTTTACCAACCTCTATGTATTTCTTTTGCAAATAAAAATCCATGTGGAACTTTTTCTATAAGTGCTGAATTTTTAATTTGAGTGGTTCCACTTATGAATACTTAGAATCATTAATTAAGGAAAATGATGCCTTAGAAAAAGACACAAAGAGGAAAGATAAGTGAATCTGCATTTATACAAGTTAAGCAAGATGATAGCTTTCGTTGGACACATTCATTCCTTCAGCAAATACACACTGAGTGAGTACTATGTTTCAGCCCTTTTCTGGTTGCTGAAAATCCAGTGGACAAGCCAAAGTCCCTGCATTCTTGCAGCTTACATTCTAGCTGGTGAGAAAACACAAGTTTTCTTGTGTAAACATTGTTTACACAAGTAAACAAATGAATTAAATAATGTAAGTTCAGGTTTTATAAAGGGCACAAAGAAAAATAAATGTGTAAAGGGTGACTAGATGGGTTGGGGTGGAGGGGCAGAGGGTCATCAGTAAATGACTCTCTGAGAATGTCACATTTGAGCGGACTCCATGGTAAAGTAAGAAAATTACTTATTTGATCATCTTGAATAAGAATCTTCCATGTGTGAAGAACTCCACATACAAAAATCATGTGGCTGGTATGAAATTGACTTGAATGAATGTAAAGTCATTTTCTTGAGAGAGTTTTTTTATTTATTTATTTTGTTTTGTTCTTTTAATAAGGTCTATTTTCAATATCTGTGTCCAAGAGTTGAGAATCATCTCTGGGATATTTCCATTTATCTTTGGTAATTTGCAAAACAACTACTTTACATACTAACTGCTATTAAACTCTAGGATAATATGACCTTCTATAAAGTAAGGTGAATGATTGCTTGTTTAGGGAGGAGATAGTGGAAAAGAATTATCCCTCTTGATGAGTTTAAGAAAATGTGTGATGGCCACATATCTTAGATCATTTAGATTCAATCATTGTAGAGATAGAAGTTATACTACAAAACATCACAATGTAATTTTTCTCTATATATTGCAATTGCATATTTTAACATCAGAAAATGTGTAGATGTTGGTCATATAGCCACTTGATTTATTTATGTACAAGTGCAAAAACAGTTCATCTTGAGATTGTAAATTTTTGAATATCTGTGAATTTCTTTTCAACACTTTTACATACTGTCATCAATATAAGTCGAAACTTTAGCAATAAGGCATTTGGGGTGAGATGAGGTAAACTAGATCATAATTTTGAAGGAGGGCATTGAATGTTTTGTAAACAGTAGCAAAATGCTAACTTACAAATGCATTTAAAGAGAGTCGATATTGTTATATACTATCATATATATATCATATATATATAAGTAATATTATACGCTATGTATTATATACTATACCCAAGGATTCTTAACATCTCTGCAACACAAGCAGTTGACCTCATATTTAAACTGCTGGCAAGCATGGAGAATGACAATCAATGCTTCCAGTACTCAATAAGCTAATTTTCTTCCACAATGGTCTACATTTTCACCAGGCCATGAAATTTCTTTTTCTAGGTCAATTTACTGCAAGAGTCCATTTGCTATGAGAGTCAATTTACCATGGATTTTTAGTCACAGGGATCTATAATGTCTGTATATTTAAAATATTTAGACATTTTACTTAAATTTAATATTTTAAGATAGAACTATAAATATTTTAACTGGCCATGTGAAATCTCAGGAAATTTATTTATAGTGGCAAAAAGTGACAATAATTTTCCCATTCTCATTTCAAAAATTTTTGACATAATTAAAACTGTTCTTTTATTTGTTGTTATTTTTCGGCTTTATTGAGGTTTAATTGACGAATTAAATTGTAAAATATTTAAACTGTATATTGTAATGATTTGATATACATATACATTGTGAAAATATTCCCCACATTTAGTTAATTATCACATCCATCACCTTAAAACTGTTCACAAATTAAGTTGCTCCTCGTAGAATAAAGAAGGCACAAACATCACAACCATAATAAATCACAATTCTTTCAAACTGGTGTCAAAACAGTCATAAAGTACACACTAAGTGTAGCCTCCTCTGTGAAATCTATTTTAAAGGAACTCTAATATCTATAGTACTTTTATAGGAGTGGGAGGCTGTCATCCTACTCTGTGACAATACAAGCAAAGAGGACTCTCATGTCCAAGGCAGGAAAAAGTATGTGCTATCTTTATATAACTTTTTAAACGAGTATTAAATGAATGGGTTGCATTTAAAGCATTAGTTTCTCTCTATTTTAAAATTTATTTCAAAACATGAAGTTGAATATTAAAAACTATTTTTGACATGAAGTGAAGGAGAATACAAGGCTTAGTGATAAAAAAGTGAAGACAATCTTCCAAACAGGTTTAATATTTCAGACTGTTGCATATAGGGATGCATGGATAGATGCCATCTTTTGGCAATTTATGAAATTAATTCATTGTCTGATGATTCATAAGAGGTCAGTTAATTTGTACATTTACTGAGACACTGATAATACATGTAGACAATAATAGCCTTCAAACTACAAAATAAAGATGGATATTTAATTGCATTCTAAGAAATGTTTTAAGTTTCAGAAATGAATTTATTCAATAATGACAACTCTAAAACACTTTGACCATTGTCACACTGTAAAATACTGAAAGATCTTACAACCATAAGTGTTTGCTAGTTTTTAAGTTAATTAATTAATAGCATCTAAGAATAGACTATTTAGAAAATAGAGCATTATCTATTCTTTGTATTTAAAGGTGACTTTATTTATCCAAATGATCAGAGCTCACGTTTTGAGTGTTTTTCCCTTCAGGTATGGAATAAGTGCAAACTGTCTTCTAGTCACTTAGGTGTGTAGGCTAAAGAGATCTCTAATCACATGGAACTTTACCACTGTCATCACAATCAAACTTGCAACCATTTTTAAACTATCTAATTAAATTGATCAATTTGTTCTGTAGTTTACAGGAAGAGATACTTTTGTGTTGTGATGACAAGGAGACTCCTAGGGTTCCCCAAAATAGTAATTTAACAAAAATCCTCTGAGTCTTTTAGTCTCCTACATTTTTTGGAACATCCACTGAAATTCTCTCTGGGGTTGCATGTGCCGTAAAGCAGTGTTAAAGATTAGTCCTTCTCAAACTTGGTGTACATATACATCACCCTGGAATCTTGTTATAATGAGGAATCTGATTCTGTAGGTATAGGGTAGGACCTGAGATTCTGCAGATCTAACAAGTTCCCAGGTGATGGTGGTGATGTTGGTTTGAGGACCACACACTCTATAGCAAACCTATAGCCTATTTCAGTGCAGAAATCCTAATTGCTCTGGTAGTTATCAACAAGAACAAAAACATGATTTGCTTCTGAGTATTGATCACAAATGCTCAGATACTCATGTCCAATTGGGGCATTTTCTTGAATATAACAATCTTAGAGGAATTAATTATTATTATCTTTTTTAGCTCAGTGAGACTTGAGAAGTCATCAAATGCAGCTCCCTCGTATTATAGTTGAGGAAATTGAGGGTCAGGGAAGTTGAACATATGCTCAAGGTCATTCAGCTAGCAGCATGATGTGCACTAGAACCCAGGAACCCTGAGTACATTTTCAATAAAGAAACTCTAACGTCTTTGGCATTTCCATTTATTATAGTCTCCCTGACACAAAACCTAAGCATGAGTCAATAATGATTAGAATTTCACCTTTTGATGCTCACAATAGTTTAAATGATAGCAGTATCCTTGGACTTACTGACTTTCCTAACAGCTAAAACTCACAGTAGGCAACTATCTCCTACAATAACAAGAGTATTCACACATCCTCTTTCTTCTAGAGTCCACTTGCAGTTTTATTATGGACACTTTGCTTCTTAATTTAGAGAACCTGGGGAGAAAGGTGGATAGAGAAATGAATGGGTCAGTAGTTAAAAGGCAAGGGTTGAATTTGTGAAAGGTTGTGGCAAAGTACGCAACAAATGGGAAAGAGCGAAGGGCATCAATATTGATTTTGCCTCTCATCTTTCCCTCTGTCTTCTTGCTTGCAGGTTTCTATTGTGTAGTCTCTCAAACAAAGCAGGCTTTATTTATGGTAAGACTCATTTAACACTGCTGAACTAGTCCATCATCTACTCATTTGGTTCAATTAAAAAGTGGTCATAGGGAAAAGCCTGGGAATTAAGCTCATTTGGAAACACAACTTCTGATTAATTTATGTCTTGCTCATTTATATCTCCTCTTCTAAAGAACACTTTTCAGGGTGCTGATTTATAGAGGTGGTTCTTTCCAGATTCCAGAATTCCTTTCTATGACCATCTTTGGTTGAGCCCCTGAAGAAAGTACAGATATGCTTTTCCTCCCTTTCTTAAGGCTATTGTTAAAACATTTATAGAGGATTTGCTAAGATTTCCCGCTTTCCTCAGTTAGAAAAGTCCCACTAAACAGCTAGTGCCACCGTTTATAAAGCGCTTACAAATTGCATGGCTCTGTAGTAACATGTTTGCATTCTCACTTAATCTTTGCAAGTCTAAGAGTTAAATGCTATTATTATCCTTGTTTTGCAGTTGAGGAGGCTTCAGACTTAGACATTCAAGTAAAATCATTAAACATTATGAAGCTAGAAGTGACAGCTCTGGGATTTGAACTGGGGTCTGCCTAATCCCCGAACAGACCGATACTGTCACCCACTAGGCTCTATTGAGATTTAACCTAAATTAAGTCAAAATTCTGAAGAACAACAAAAAATTAACTTCCTAACCCCTAACTTTTTCCTTCTCTGCCACACAAGCTTTTGTACGCAGGTAGGTGTTCCGCTCCCTATGCTTAGCCTCTCCCACACCCTCTGCAATCTTTCCCTTTTGCTGCGGGAGCGTCAGAGAATGCTACTGCAGCTGGTGAGGGGGCAGGTGCAGCCATCTGCTCCAGGAGTCCAAAAGCGCACAAGAACTTCGCACCCAGGACCTGGCCCAGGCACCAAGAGTTCCAGAACCTGCTGGGGACACAGCTAATCCCGCCCCCTCGCGGTGACGATTGGCTAAACTCTTCCCGAGTGCAAAGCACTGATTAACGAAGGCAGCCGACGCCTCTGCAAGTTAGGGCGAGACATCGCCAAGGAGGTGAGACCCGCCGGAGGTGTGTGAATGGGGGCTTCAGTTGTTCCTGCCCGAAGGGTCCTTGAGAAGCCTGTTTGTTTTTCCCGGCGCCTTTCTCCACCCATCCCTTTCTCTCATTGGCCGGGCCTGGTGGGCGGCTGTGTTTCCATTGGCAGGGGGGCGGTGTCTGTCCCTGGCCAGGGTGGGGGCGGGGCCTCCGCCGCGCTGAGCTTGCCCTTGTGTCTGGTGCTCGGTAGAGCTGCCGCCGCTGCCGCCGCCGCCGTCGCCGCCGCCGCTGCAGCCCGAGCATCCGGGAGCCGCCGCCGCCGCCGCCGCCGCCACCGCCACCGCCACCGCCACCGCCACCAGCGCCGCTTCCACCGCTGCCGCCTCTCCTCCCAAGACCCCGAGACACCCGAGCGCGAGCGGCGGCTGCTGCTTGCTTGCTCCCGCTTTCCCCTGCCCCTCCCTTCGGTGACCTACCCACTCCTTGCAGCCCTCGCCGGCACCTTCTCCGACACCCCGGCATCCCTGCACCACCTGCTCAGGCAGCCCCGGCGGGCTCTAGGACTTGCTGTGCGCGCCGCGAGGAAGGCAAGCCCCGAACCCGTGCCTGGCAGGCGGACTGTCGCGCCTGCACCACCAGCAGGAGGAGGAGGAGAAGAAACTATTTCGCCCACCGAAACCCCATTCTGCGGGTGCTTCGCCGCTGCCGCTACTGCTGCCGCCGATCCGCGTCCGCGGGTTCAAACACCGCAGCGGCGGGGACCGTGGTCCGGCGGGCGCCGCGAGGAGCACCCCAGCAGAGTCCTGCCCTCTGGTACCCCGCTCACCAGCATCTCCTTGGCCCCTCGTTCCTTCCCCAACCCTTAGAGAGGGACCATGATTTGGAAACGCAGCGCCGTTCTCCGCTTCTACAGTGTCTGCGGGCTCCTGCTACAAGGTAATCCCCGCCCTGCCGCGGGGAGCATCAACTTCACGCCCATTCCCCATCATCCCCACTCCACCCCACATTTCCACTCTCCCCTTCCAGTCCCCCAGTGCCCAGCGATTTCCACCCCCTCCCCCTACTTCCCGGTGCGGCAGGGGGCAGTGGCAGTTTGCTCTAGCCCCTCGAATCTCTAGCGTTGGCTCAGCCCTGCTTTCCCAGCAGTCAGCCCTTACGCGGCACCTTTTGCCTTTTCATTCACCTGGGCTTCCTACATCCCTCTGTCCGTACCCGCCAGCACAACCCTCCTCCCACGCCTTTTAGCTGGCAACTTGTGCCTTCTCTGAACATTCCACCCTTCCACCAACCCTCACCAGCCGCCTCCCACATCACGCTCCCGACCGACCCTCTCCATCTCTTGTCATCTCTTTAACCTCCCCCTTTCTGGGTCGCCTTTCTCTTTCCCCTTCTTCCCACCATCATCATATCTGTGTGTCTTTAAAAAGTGTGTGAGAGCCTGGGAGCGAGCTACCGAGACGGCGAGAACAGCAGCAGCGGCGGCACCGTGTGCATTGCAATAACATCCCCGGGGGGGGAAATGTGTTGTGAGACGTGTCATTCACCTAGGAAGAGAGAGGGCCTGTGTCTGGGATTAAAAAAAAAGAAGAAGAAAGGAAAAAGAAAGAATTTATAAATAAACCAAGAAATAAAAAAAAGAGGGCAAGAGGAAGGGAAAAATTAAAAGACTCAAAGCCACTTTACCAACAAACCGACTTTTTATTATTCAGTCTGTGTGGTTTTCTTTTCTTTTTCTCCGTTTCTCTCTCTCTCTCTTTTTATTTTTTTAGCAAAGATATATATGCACCTTAGCAGTTAACTCTTCTGCTGTGGGATTTTCGCTTAGATTCCCTGCCTCTACATCAGCCGTCTGCCGCTTCTTTCCCTAATTAATATTATCCTTTCACGGGAAATGTAAGAACCACTGTGACCGCAGTGGAGGCAAACCGCACAAAACACTGTTATTATGCAAATCACTGGGTTTGGATGCAGAGTGGCTAGGGAACTGGGGTGCACTTTTCGCCAGACCCTCTCTTTTGGAGGAGGGAGGAGGGGACCGTGTGGAATGGGAGGACGATGCTGATTATGAAATAGATGGAAACGTACGGAGTCGGAGTGCATGAGGAGAGCACACTTTGGGTGGTGGTGGAGACAGGCGGCCTGCTAGGGCAGGGTGGGCAGGGGCTGTAAGGCGGAAGATTGTTGCTTTGAAGAGAGTAGTATAGAGATGTGGCTTGAGTGTGAGATACCGGCAGGATGTATGTAAAATGATGGTCGATAGGATTTCTTTAAGCTAGATGACTCTTGATTTCTTGATAAATTTTTGCCCACCCTAACTCCTCTGTCATCATTTGTGTATTTGCGGGAAAGATAAGTTGATCAAATTTATTTGTCCCTGGGTAAAAGGAATCTGAAAGTAAGACACACGTAAACTCACAGGCGTGCAAAACCCAAATCGGCCTTTTGAGGATTTAAATGAGGTCAGTGAACCATCTTTCAGCAAGTTCTTGGAATGCATCCTCTCTCCTATCCTCCTCCGGGATATAGACTGGGACCGTATTTTATTTATGCCTATTTATGAATGTGAAAGAAAAGATAGTGGACAGAATTTTCATGAAATAACTAACTGACTTTGCAGAGACATTTCTTAGAATGTTTTGTGGTAATTTTGTGTATTTTATGTTGGATGTAAATTTCAGATGTGTCATGTGCCAGAATCTCCGAGAAGGCAGAGAGCCCATTCTGCCTGCTTACGCCGCCTGGTCCCATTTCCCACCGCTCACACCCCCACCCTCGCCCAAGTAACCCCGTGGCTGACACATTACTTAGGTTTCTAATCCGTGCTGAAATATCCTCCCAGAGACCCCACTTCACCTCTCAGTAACTTGCATTTCTCAGCTCTGCTGTGTGTGTGTGTGTGTGTGTCTGTGTGTGCGCGCGCGCGCGCGCCACGCAGGGTAAAAGGAGTGTGATGTAGGGGAATCAGTTAATTTGGTGATTGCCGTGAAAATTCGACACCACTGGATGTGTTTTCCCTACCAGTCTGTGTGTGCTGGCCCCGGCACATCACTGCGCACACCTCTGGGCTGGTGCGAGATTATTTATGATAGAGCATGAGGGCAATGGACTGCACTTGGGGGTCGCCTCCTCTCTGCCTTCAACATTTCCCTGTGAATTGTCTATTCAGTGCACTGCAAAATAACTGTCTGCCGGTGCCTCTCTCTCTCAGCCTGGAGAAGGATTTACTCTTTCACTACCCGGAGAGATTCCATCAGCTGCATTCTCTTTTATTAAGGGCATGGGTCTCTTTTATTAAGTATGTAAACCAATGGTTAAGACAGTGCTGCTTTTCACAGCAGACTGGGGGTGGTGGTAGAAGGGCTGTGGGTATGCCAGAGAAAATGCACCACTGCAACCAGCAGCAGCACCAGCAGCAGGTCCAAATAAATAAATAAATAAGCGTCCTATACAGCAGCTGGGGAAAGAGCAGCAGCCCAGTGATATCTGTGTACTTATGAGCCTCTTAGATCAGGCCATATTCATACACCAAAAGATAGAAGAGGATTTAAGGAAAGATCTAGAAGGGGGAGGGGGCGCAAAGCACCACTGAATTGTCTTCTCATGTTTATGGCTGCCTCACATTTATCAAACACTGCTCACAGACACATCAGACTTTGTTGATATTGTCAGTTCCTGCTCAAACAAATTGCTCATGCCTTCCTTGTCTTAGTCTTGGCTGAGAACATTGCTTCAGGGTTCAGGTTTATGTTTCTCCCACCGCCCTACTGTTTTATTAGGACTTGGTTAGGTGTAAATGAAATGGATTTCCTGGACACAGATTAAATACTTAGCAGGTCTTTCCTTTCTATGTTCAGGGAAGGAAGGGGTGGGGGGACTAGTGAGCAACTGATTTTGGCTAGGGGGAGTCTACTCTGCCTGCTAGTAGTTATGACTAGGCAGATACTGTAGGCAGTCTATGGCTTCTTATTTTTAGCTTTATCAGCACTCCAGTAACATTCTGTCACTTAAGTAATACTAATCAATTTATTTATTCTCTGAATTACCATACTCTCTCTTGCAATATGCATTACTTTAGACAAGAGACTCATTTGGACATATCTTCTCTGTGTTTTCCATTGTCACCAGTTTTTTACTTTTTCTGGGAAGCAAAATCAACCTTTTGGCTTGTTAGTATGTAGACTGATAAGCCAGTGGTGAGAATCAAGTCAATGATAAAATGAGTTAAAAAAAAAGGGCTTAAACAGTTCTATTCTACAACATCTACCAGTTCATCCTCTACGTATCTTTAGGAAATGAGTAGTTAGAAAATAAGCACATTTCTGACCAAAGTGTAACTTGGAATGTAGACTACTTAGATAACAAAATTTGATTCACTGTTAAGCTATGGGTATCCTGTCTTATTTTCCTCCATCATAGACAGAGGAAAAATCTGGGGTAAGGACAGGGGACACTTTTGAGAAATGAATGTCTTTAGAATGAGGAGTGCAAAGGCTTACCACCAGTCACTAAGACTTCTCTTGGCCACAGAGTAGATCCAGTTCAACTGCTAACCCTTGCTGAACCTGGATCCCTTTCCATGCCTGAGGGGGCACTGTAAAGATGGACACTGTTTTGTTTAGCACAGGAAACAATCCTAGAGAGGGGAAAAAAGAAAGAAGGTCAAGATATAACCAGAAAATAGACATGCATAGAGAGACCCTGATTTTCTTGAGAACTTTATTTCCTTTTCAGAGTTATTCTTACACAAAAACATATCCAACACAAATACTGGGGCTTTAGTATTTTTTCCCATGGGACAATCTGGTAAATGATGATGTTATATTTAGAAAGAAAGATCTTCAAATTAAAAGATAAATTGGACATACATATTACTTGCCTCAGTGTGTGTCATAAACCTCCCCTTATATTTTTAGAAAGCAAATTATAATACAAAATACACTTATGTACATTTGATAAAATACTGGTAACTTCATACTTCCTAAGAGCATGTCTCTCCCACTCTTTTGCCTCTGCACGTCATAACCTTAGTCTCATCAAGCTCATTTGTAACGCTGAATGCAGAT
Source organism: Equus quagga (assembly GCF_021613505.1). NCBI lineage: Eukaryota > Metazoa > Chordata > Mammalia > Perissodactyla > Equidae > Equus > Equus quagga. The sequence goes on along the minus strand of NC_060287.1, from coordinate 4,787,877 downwards.
CCTGGAATATAACTCACCTCCTTTTTTGATTAACAGCTGGAACTTTGAAAAGTAGAGTCTGTACATAAGAGCCAGTGACTATGACTTAAACATTCAAACACCAGACACTTGAGTAATTGAGGAAATCTCCCTGCAAATATGAGGCGTTTCTGGACTAATTTTGTATTGATACATGGACGCTGGCTTCATTGTCTTTTTCTCATTTCTACAACTTTTTGAATTCTGGGAACATAATACTGACAGAGGTAAGCATCAACTGAGATGGCCTCTTCCTGCCTTCTCCACTAGAAGATCAGATACTTGAAAACTATTTGCTCTGCATTTAAATAGAGAGATGTCATTTTTCTTAAAGAAAAACTTAAATTACTTAAAGAGCAAATGGAAATGCAACAATGTTAGAAGACATCCTAAGCATACATTTTAAAGTGGCCTGAAGTCAACATCAAATGATAGCAGTTTTCTTTATAAAATAAAGAGTCTATGGGGTATCATGATTGAGACAAGATTTATTTATTATGAAGGATTTGGGGTACATTAATAATATAACATAGACTTATTATATAGATGTTTTACTGGATCATACTGCCATGCATTCTATGAGATTTATTGAGAAAGAGTCCTTTTTTAACAGACTTCCTTAAACCTCCTTGGCAAAATCGCCCACTGTGCAGCAGCTGGCCAGGTAGATTGAGGAGGCTTCAAGAAGGGAAATCGCAAATCAGGGAAGCAGAAGTCACAAGCTGAAATTAGAGTTCCTTTGTGGAATTGGCAGAAATTGGCTTGTTTACCCTCTTAAAACAGCTCTAGTGCCCAGTGATTATTAAATTTAAGCTTCCTGAGGGCAAGCCCTGAGTGTTGCTTATCTGAGCAATCTTCTTATTCTCAATTTAGTAGATGCATAATAGATAGTGTTGAAATGAATATTAGGTATGTCCTAATTAGTTTTGATGGAGATAAGTGGTCCTTTCTCTTCATAATATATCAGCACTTACTTTGTTAACTAATGTACATAAGAGTTAATTTTAACATTTTGTAGGCTATGTGGGTTTGGGAAAAGTTTTCCTATAGAAAAGTACATAGCAATAGCTCTTCATATGCATCTTTAAGTGAATGCAATCTGATCAATTGTTCTTAACATAATGTTTTTCTACCCATTTTTTTCCATGATTAAAAATCCCAAATATTTTGCATTTGATTAGATCATAAACTCATTCCATGAAAAAAGGAAGGACATGATTTAAATATACTGATTTAACCTAAAATATTTAAAAGGACAAGTTCATTGCCAACATTTTATTTGAAAATGTCAAGCATTTTTGGAGTGCAGTTCCATAGTGTCAAAAAAAGGCATCTTCTGCAAATTCCTTGTGTAAAGAGGTGGGTGAGGATTAACCTAGAGCTGTGGCAGCTGAAGCCCCCTGCTGTGTGATGATGCAAATGGCATCTCAGGCCTAATGTGCTCTGTAGCGGCAGGCGACACACAGGAAAGCAGTCATGTGGCATGAGTGAAAAATAGGAAGTCTTTTCATAGCTTATGGTGGACATGAACCATCCTTCAGCTTTTTACCACCAAAAATAATCCAGAGAATATTTCTAATCGCATAAGCTCATGATGAAGCAAAAGAGAGAATACATATTTTATCTAGAGATTAATGTAATAAATAAATTCTAATAAAATTATCAATGTTTTCATCAAATGGATGGTAGATATTTTCTAGCAAACTATCAGGAATGTGTGTCATTTAAGGAAAATAAATTGCAAAGTTAAAATAGGATTTCTATGCAGTTGTTTACATGTCTTGGACCTGATAATTGTCGGGCTGGGAAATATGTCATCCTTCTCTTCCTTTAGTAAGTAAGGAGTTAGTCTCTTGGTTTTTTTTTTTTTTTTTTTCCTATTAGAGCGTTTCCTGTATTATGAATATACAGTAGTTTTAAAAGAAATAGGAATTAACTGTTCAGTGCATGTTCACATAGTTTATTTAGTGCCATAAAGTGGAATTTGTGTTAATGTCAAATCAGTAGAGAGTATTTTCTCTCTGGACAACATTATTTATCACAAAGTCAAAAGCATCAAATAGGTTCCTCAATAAAAGTAAGAGTTGTGAACCAGTTATTACGGGCAGCCTGTAAGGGAAGCCCAGCTGATAACAGGAGCTAATGTAGCTTTGTTTATTTTGATTCCGTTTGCTACAGAATAAAATAATTGAACATACTATGAATATTGATTTTTATTCAAGAAATGAGCCCAGTTGGTCCTGTTAATGTCTTCAGTGCATTTCTTTAAGCAGATATGAAATTGTTTTCATCTTAGAAGTATGTAATGTATTTAAAAGTTAGGAAAGCAAATATTCTGCTTAATTAGTATCAGTTAAATATTAATGCTGAAATCAGAGATGTATTTATTGAGAAAAGAAATATTCCTCACTCATTTATCTCTATATATGCACATATATACAAGTTTAAAGGGTACAGTTATTTTTAGAACTGGAGGACAACTTTAAAATTTTGTAAGTAATCAGAGTTTGGGGCTCTCAGGGATGAAGCGTGAGAGAAAGGTAAGAGTTTAGTTTGTTAGCAATCATTTGCTTTTACCCTTTTTAACGAAGGTTAAAAAATGTATTTTTTAAATAAATTTTCTTAGGCTATAACAATGATTAACTTTTCCACTTAAAAACATACAACACGGTTTACAGTTTCTGAATAGGCAATAGAGCTGAGCATTTATTCTGGCTCTTCTTTTGTGCTTATGAAACTGAGTGATGAGAGCCCACTGCTACCTGAATAGACGCAGGGCTGAGGTTCTAAGGAGATCTGCCATGGAGAGAGCTGCCCATTAATTATTCACATTCTATTTTAGAGGTCTTTCAAGTAAATATTAAGACAGTCATTATTCAACATTGGGGATAACTCTTTGAGTCAGCAAATAGTGTTCACTTGAATATTTAAATTATCTTTCAGCAATTTGCATGCTGAAGGGGAAGCGCCTGTTTAGTAATAGTTAAACAATTATTCTGGGGGCTATATGCTGATGTCGTTGGGGAGTATTCAGAAGATAAAAACAACCATTCATTTGCTTGGAGGAACATAAAACCTTAAAGCTAAGTGTGATCAAATAGTGCAAATAATTTCACACAAAACGAAAGTCTTTTTATAGGTCAGTTGATTCCCTAATAATTTATATATGTGATGATGGTTTATTTACAGTAACAGTGCATTGTTTGTCTAAAGTCATCTTTGGGAACAGAGTGACAAAGCACCTTTCCTGACAAGGACGTGCTGCTGACTGCTAAGTGTATAGCCCTTATATCGATTCAGTGTAATTTATAAAGCCAATTAATTTGTTCTTGTAAAGAAATATTTTTAGCTTCTTTGCTAAAATTCTTTGCATTTAAAAATGCAAGTGCGTCCTATAACACTTACTTAAACATCAAGGACTAAAATTTATAGTGTGTAAAATATGTTTTTACTTTCTTAATAAATTCCTATTTTACATTGACTTGTCCTCTATCCCCCCCGGGGAAAATGTCCATGACACTGCTACCTTGTGTGCCTTCTCATACCTTATATGTTCTCTGCTTGTCATCCTTAAGTAGTAGACTTAGGTTGAAATGAGAGATGATTAGAATATTTGTATTTAAAAACAAACAAGAAAATGTACAATAAGCTTGTTATCCAATTGTCATTCCTTTACTGCTGTTTCATGTGCTGAAGTCTGAATAGTAACTCAGCTTCCTTTACACTCTCCAAGAATATAATATCCTCCCCATTCCTGACCATGCCACCAACCCGAAAGACTCATTAAAAGAAATTAACAGGGAATGAAGAATAGTTAAAGAAGGGAGTTTTGCTAAAGCCCTGATGTGGAACACTTACAGATTGAGTGTTTTTCCTTTCAACCTCCAAGGCGGGTACCCCGATGTTTTAGCAAGGATAAAACACGTACGTGTGCTTTTACTTGTTGTTCTTATTGTTCTTATTGCAGTTTTTGAGGGTTCAATCCCTTTAGACTCATAATAAAAATGGCAAAAAAGAGGAGGGAAGGAATGTGAGTCAGCCAGCCAAACACACACAGAAACGCCTGGCAAAGCCGACTAAATTAGCATATGCTAGGCTGCAAGTTTCCCTCTGTTGTTACATAATCCCTTTCTAATAGGAAATCAGTTCTCATACTTAACCCTTTCAGGAGGTTTTGAATTCTCCAAGTGTTGTATTTTTATTTTGCTTCATTTATTTTCTCACGAATTCTGTAAATCATCTATTGAGGGGCTTTTATGTCAAATTCTTTTTTTCCCTCTTCAGTCTGTATACAAATGTTCCATTCTGTGCCCAACTTCAGGATTCAAGAATCAACTTTTCTATAGCTTTCACTGAGAGGATCTCATTAGCATTTTAGGCTCTCTTTACTCATGTGCAGCTTTCTTTAGAAATGTATTAGTTCTATGAGGTTCCCCTAAGGATTCATAATACTCCAGTTTGTTACATGTACTGTGATATCCAGTGTGCCTTAATTGTGCACGTGTCCTCATTTCAAAGCCTTTTCAGGGATCATGTGGGATAGAACAGGGGTCTGGCTGTACGTTCACTGTCATGTGTTAATGTGTAGGTGGCATTCAGAGAAGGATGTCTCTGAAAGCAATTGTATATCTATGACTCCAGTATAGCAAGCAGTCACATTCTGCCCTTACTAGTTACCCTGCCAAGGCAGAATGAAATTCACCATTGTGACACATAATACAGTATCTGTTATTTCTAAATAGTTGTTTGCTCTGGGAATGAAATAAAATAAAATAATGTGTATCCCTTATCCTGAATAGAGATTGTTCCTTTCACTCTCCCAAACAAAAAGAAGAATCAGAAATTGTTCCTAAGTCAATACTCTATTCCTTAACTAGCCCATTAACACATTTTGCTGTGGTGGGATCTTGAGGTTACGCTGGTTATCATTTGAGGCTATAGATTTTTAGATAGTATTAATTGCCTCCAGACTTCATGGGCTGCCAAAAGACACTGCATTGCCAAATTTGAGTCATTATATTTTCACTTTTTGATTTGTATGCAATTTGGACAACTGTGAAAGTATATAGGAACATTGAACTCAACTGCAAGAGAGAGAAATACATTTTTTTAAAATAGGAACTTCATTTGTGGAGGGATAGTTACAAGAACTGGCTCATTTAGTACATCTCACTATTTATAAGGAGGGTATTTTCCTTCATTGAATGAGTTTGAGAGTGTAATTACATTAATTGTGCCTTTTGACTTACTTGTATTCCTCTGTGTGTTATATCATCAGACAATTTGAGTTTAATTTGTAAATACAACTGCTTTTTTTCTTTTTATTTATGACTATTGCAATAAAAAAAGCATTTTGTAAGTTGATATATTGACAATTTTAACCAATTATTGTTTCCTTATTTTACACAATTGCATTATTTTTGAAGCCATATTATTATCAATGGTAGGTTAAAAAATATCAGTGTCCAGGAAGCCATAGGAGTTTTTAATTATGAGAATTTTATACCAGAATCTGATGTGTACCTTGTAGTAGGCAAAAGAATGCCATCTGCCCTTTATTGATCATTTTAAGCATTTATGTCTTCTTAGTTCATGAGAGACCTAAGCATTTTATTTTGTCTGTGCTATGATCTATATCACCCCTTTGTATATTTTTATTATAGCATTTTGGATGTTGAGTATTTATTTGTCTGTCTCCTCTGGTGGACTATAAGCCCCTAGAGTACAGAGACTTAGTCTTCATTTTATTTCAAGTGCCCAATCGAATGTCTGGTCTGTGTCTTTTATTAATGTTTTCATTCCACTTTTTGATTAGTTCTCTACCAATCCACTTAATCTTGACACATCTCTTTAATTGTAGCCAAATAACATTTAAGTATTTATGTTATAACTGACAAGGTGCCAATATAGTATTCTGAATAGAATAAATATTTGCAATGAATTTTCATTTGTATGTAATGTACAGGGAGAAGGAAAAAATGGTACTAACAGACACAAACAACTTTAAATAATGACATAAAATGTGGAATCATCGCTTTCACTTAAGGCAGTCAGTTCAAATTTGCACTGAAAACATACATCTCATAGCTTTGAATCTTCCTGATTTCCCTGGGCATCATAACCCCTTGTGTTTTTTCTACCTTCAAACAATTTCTATCTGTAGCCCCAAAATATTCCTGATGATGACTTTGGATAAACTTGAAGCCAGATCATCTTATTGTTCTATTTAGAGTGGCTGGTATTTCTGGATAAATGTATAAACAAAGAGGAATTACAAACTGACCTTGATCTGCCAGATTATCGGTGCGGACTGACCTGCTTTTCTCATTGCTAAGCTATAGAGTGGAGATTCTCTGAGCAGTCCCTGAAGTACACATTCAGGGTGTATTCTTCTCAGTTTAAGTGGGAGAGATTCCATCTGTTTTATTTAAAAGCCCTTTTAAAGAAAATGCTAAATGTTGGTGTTTGTTTTTTTTTTTTTAATGCTTAGTCATACTTCTGCAATTGAGGACACGTTTGCTATGTTTGCATTTGATTTATTTTCCTTTTTGCATTTTGAAAGACAGTGGGAGGAAATATGGGAATATTAACTGCTTTTTGAAGAGGATTTAAACATAGTTACCGAGAGCGGAACACCAAGGGAGGAAAGACTTTCTACAATTTGTGGTGACTATTTCCACATAAAGTGTTTTAAGAATGCTTTTCTAAAAAGTCCCAGTGAAATGTAGCTTTTCATAAAAGTCACATAGTTTTTCTTCAGATTTGGAAAACAAACTTCCCTGATGTCTTTTGGATTTTTGACAGTTTTATGACTATCAGCATTTGAAAAGATATTAACTAGGCTAACTTAAGATTCACCTGATGCCAGGTGCTGCAATCACGGTATCATCCTCACATGGAAACAGACATTCAGTAAATAAATATGCAAAGTAGATTAAACTAGCTCAAATTATTAAGGGTTATTGCCACCTATATTGAGAATATTAAGAATTATATTCTTCCATTGCTTCTGTTAGTACCTAAAATCTTGCTTTATGTTAAAACGTGAGTATCAGGATGATGTGACAGCCACAAAAGAATAACCTCCTTCTTTATCGTGGCTCCTTTTTGGCCCTTGCTGACTGATCCACTTTCCAGAGCCTAGCGAATAAAGGGAAAGTAGTTTGGGAGGCAATTTTTATTGACTATTTTACTGTTTTGATGAAAAATTTTTTAGTAAGTTACTGAATTGTATTCATTATATTGAGGATATTCCTATAAATCTATGGCTAGAAGTGACATATTTTAAATTTCTACGTGTAACCACATAGTATTTGAAACACTGGAGGAAGAGCCACACCTTCATATTTCTCAAGTTTTAGTCATTATGATCTGCTCAGAAATTGAATTTTCAATTTGATATAAGAAGGAAGGATTTTTATCTGCCGCTTTAAATGCGAAAGCATTTCAGGCCAACATTCTTATCCAGAGTCACCAAATTAAAAACATTAGTGCCCATAATATTCATCAAAAGGATATTATACTAAGGGTATTGTCTTTATAGAAAGATTTGATGTTAACTAGCATGACAAAAGAAGTTGTGTGAATATATGAATATAGTTTTTAATATATTTTTAAAATTCCAGTAAAATTTGTAGAGGATAGCTTCATGTCCACTGGCTTTTTTTTTTAACATGGAAATGCTGTGGATGAAGTAAGACTAATGGTTTTGTAAAACTTCAATTCTCCATATCCTTTCACTTCCATGGAATAACTAAGATAAAAATATTGGTGGATAGATAAGATCACAGTTTTTTAGAGGTCGGGGAGAGGTCATTAAAGTCATAGTTACTTTAAATTTTTGTTTTGTTTTACCCAATTTTATTGACTATACAAATACAGACTATAAACAAGGCAGAACAGATTACCCTTGAAGGATATGATAGCATAAAATTATATTTTGTAATACAACAGCTATGTTTGATAGGTGGATATGGACAGATGAGGAAGACTAATAATCTTGTTATCGTTTACTGATGGTTTTATAAGATAACAATAAACTTGATCAGGAATTAAGGATACTTCCTCCACAGACCTTTGTATCTTCTTAGTGTACCAAGATGGAGAATGGGAGTCATTTGGCGATAGAGGAAGAGACAATAATAAATACCCCCAATCTTTGAGTGGAACACAATAGCAGCCATGCCAAACTACAGCTACCCTGGAAGTGGCAGTGAGGCTGGCCTAGTGGATGTCGGTTTTTTGTAGTGAGAATTCTCTATTCATCATTGAATCATTGGACTAATTCAGACTTCAATTTTTGGAAGTGCCCTGCAGAAGCGAGACATAGTGGTAGGAATCAAGGGACCTAACTTCTCATCCAAGTCGTGCCACTACTTTAGAGACCTTGAGTACTTTACTTCTCATGCAGTTTAGTTTCTTCACTCGTAGATTGAGAGATTGGAACTGCATCCATTCTTTGGCAATGTGTTGTAAAAAGGATATTATGGATGATTACAAAGTGCAGAAATGGAGTTTTTCTTTTCTCTTTCCACCTAAAATTGTTTTGTTTTGTTTTGTTTTTGGTGAGGAAGCCAAAATCTGTGCAGTATTCTTCTATTTTGTATGTGGGATGCTGCCACAGCATGGCTTGATGAGCAGTGTGTGGGTCCATGCCTGGAATTGAAACCCACCAACTCCAGGTGACCAAAGCAGAGTGCTTGAACTTAACCGCTCTGCCACTGGACTGGCCCCTAAAAGTGTTTTATAACACAGTCAGGATAACACTAATTGTGTGCTCTTAAAATACCTTTCACTAAAATTTAATTTTTGATATATACGCATGCATTAATCAGTGTTTACTGTTTTTACACATGTAGAGAGGTTTTTATTCTCATACATGTCTATATAATTTTCAGAGCTTTCTTTCTCTGTCAATGAATTTCATAAATTAATTTTGTAGCCATCAACCTGAGTTTGGGTCATACATTATTTTCTCATGAAATTACATCCATAGATCAATTTTGAAAATTAGGCAATTGTTGCTCTGTTAGTCATTTTTATTATTTGGGAGTGGATAGAATTGTGTTTCCATTTTTAGTTCAGTTTTGTTTCTCTGTGCATTTAATGTGTGTGTGTGTAAATTTTTACAGTTATTTGAGTTTTCATTGCCTTTGGTCTTCTTAAGCTTACTTATTCATTCATTGATTTGTTTTTCAACAAGTACCTGTTTAAAGGTAGTGTTGTAAGTGCTGGTAAAGAAGTGAACAAGATGGAGACAGTTGATGCCCTTAAGGAGCTTACAGTCTATGGCTGAGACACAGAATAAACAAATCACAATATGTAATACCCTAAATCTTTATTTTCTGAAATAGAAATTCCATTTTTATAGTAATATCTTTTCAATAGCAACAGAAAGTGGATGTATCAGTGAGGATAGGAAATCACTGACTTAACAACAGTGTTATAAACCTCAGTGGGCTTTTAACACTTTTCATTTAAGGTTGGATTAAAGAGCTCTCATTTCCTCCAGTCGTTTATCCTGAAAACATTCTCAGTATGATGCCAGCTTCTTCCTTTTTTTTATTAATACAACTTGAAAGAAGCTGACAATTGAACAAGAAATATTCAAGCATGCTCTATTCTAACTGATTTGTTCAAGAGGATGATTCATTTAATTTCATAAAGGCTCAGTGGGCCAGAACAGTGGATGACCAGGTCAGCAGAGGGAATGTAGGGGAGAAGAGGTCTGTGAGAAGGATCTATGTAACAAGCAACAATATTTAGTTTTTTAGAGCTGAAGTTCTGCTTGAGCAATTCTCGTGTTACCAGCGACAGTCATTTAAAGAGCTGCTGATGCCTCAGGGAAAACATTTTTAAAGTGTCCTATCTAGAAACAATGCTCCTTGTACTGTGTCGTATATATTAAAACTCTGTCTCTTGCTTATATTACAATACATCGTGCCTGATTAAAACCTGTACTGCTATAATATGGCTTCTTGAGAACGCTGATTAAATGTTCTTCCTGAAATCTTTCCTCCTGCTCAGACTGCTCTGAATATGATTGAAATATTAATCACTTGGTAAACAAAGCTGGGGAATAGATGAGAATAGCATTTAAAATCTTTAAAAATACAATGAATTTTATATACAATTATTTAAAATGTTAGAGAGAAAATACAAAATCGTATGAATGGGCCACAGATATTCTTGACAACTTCATGTTACTTCTTTTAGTATTTAACTTTGAATGATGACCTCAGTATGCAAATGATGTCATATTTCTAACAGATTGTCTGGTATTTTGGAATACTATTCTTTAGTGATCAGTGGTTTTCCTGCAGTCCCTGTAGTAGATAGAGTAAAATTTTTTTAATAAGTATTTTGGAAATCATAATAGTGGTGGTCTAGCATGTATAATTACTCTATTTAGAGACTTATTCATCTAGAATACTTACAGTAGTACAATGCACAGCTAGAAAAACCTCAGCTTAATCATTATCTTTAATTTCGCTTTCTTTTTGTTTTAAAGGAAACTTTGAAATTAAAGCAATTCAGGTAAATGCTCTGTGGCAGGAGATAACTCGCAAGAGTGTAGTTTTATACTAAATGATTTATTTTGAAAATATATTCAGTTTTCCAAAGTAATTCAGAGATGAATACGTATTTGGAAACTTTTATAGAGGGAACTAGGTGGTGCTGTTCTGTCATCTTTGTGTCTTAGTGACTTCTTAGGTCCGGTTCTCAATTCATTAAACATTTTCTTGCAGTAGGTGCATTACGTAAGATGTGGTTTTGGACACATGGTGGCATTACCTTTTATTAACCAACTAAGTTTGTTTATCGATCTTAGGTCTTTATTTTCGGCACTATTTTCACATAGCAGAAAAAAACTTTCCCTAAGCTGTAAGATACATCACAGTTTACAACTTCCCTCATTTCTTTAACGTTTAATATATTAAATGCTGAAATCTTCAGATATTTATGTTAGTATGTGTTTTTAAAATCTTTGTACTTGGCTATTTTATTTACCAAAACTCTTACTATTAATTGAGTCAGAATTTAAAGTGGTGAAATTTTGTACAGTTTGAGCTGAATTAAAATAAAAATACTACAAAATATATAAGCTCAAGGAAAACATTTTTACTATTTGAAGTACTAAAAATGGAATTAAACCTTTAAACAAAAGAAATAAGAAAGCTTCCCTTGAAAAGAAATTGTTTACTTAGTTTACTTCCCTGTAGGAAAAGTGACCTCAATTAGGCTGTCAGTTAATCTTTTCATCTTTCAGGATGTCATTAGGTTAATTGTGATTATGATCTTGGTGGTACCTGATAGTCCAAAATGAAGTAACATGCTTTATTTCAAACTAGAGAACAAAAAACAAAGCTAACCCCCCCCCCCCCCCACCGTCCATGTAGATTAAGTACACTGGTGTCTCTGAGGTGTATTTTCTTGGTAAGGATTACAGTTTCATTCAGATACCTTTAGATTGAGGGAATGCTTTAGGTAAGAGAAAACTTAAAAGGACTGTAATTTTTTTCCATCAGAAATCATCTTGTGTTGCATACAAACAATTGTAAGTTATGTTTCCTAATGATTTTGCAATGCTTTTGCAGAAGAATGTATCAATACTTTATTATCTAATGAAAATCTAGATAGAAAACAAGGATGAAGTACTTCAAGAGCTGTCTACTCATGTCCCTCCTTGTAGAACTGGAGTTCTGTCATTTTGAATGAGGAAAAAAGTAATTTGTATCCTTCTTTATTTCTGATAAATAAATCCTCCTTGGTGCTATTTACACCATAACACACTGAAGTTTTACTTTAATCGAAAAGTGAACATTATATAGAAAACTCTTTGCATTTTCTCTTACCTGGCAATCTTTTATCAGTGGAAGATAGAATCAATACAGGATTTCAGAATGGTTCCTTGATATGTCATCTTACAAGGCAGAGAGATCACCTCTGAGATGAACATCTTCCAGACTAATAAATTTAAGGGAAAGTGCTGCTAGACTTCTGTGCTCACGTCTGGCCTTCCGACCTCCCAAAATAAAGTGGGAATCACAAGTATCCGGATGAATGCCAGTGGTTAAACACTTGCCGAGGAAGAGTTCAGAATGGGGGAACTGTGTAGAGAATTGGGATTGTTCATTCACAAGGAATGCCTTCACTTCCTATCAAATGAAAATTTTCCAAAGAAGGATTGGCTAACTCGAATTTATACTGCAATAACCTTAAAATGGGAAGAAACCTAATAATAAATAAAAGTAAAAAATTTAAGATTATATAAAAAGTTGAGATTTATGTTTTGGGTTTTAATTATTTCTATTACAAAAATACTTGCTACCTTTTACATACTATCACTGTAAGAGTAAATCTTAGACTAGACAAAGAATTATGAAAGTTCTGCACAGATTTGCTGTGTCTACATGCTCAAAAACATGCAGTGTGTTTATGATAATGAATGATCCACTTTTTGGAAGTTGACATTTTGGCAGTGATACTAATAAGAAAATATTCAACTTTAATATGTTAGATACTAGAATTACATTATGGAAAGTTAAATAACACTGTCATCAGGATCAATGATGATTAGATAGCCTATTTCTAAAATACATCACACTTCAAATAAAGCATGATATTTGATAAAAAAATCTAAATCCTAAATGACTATACTTGAACCTTATTTTCCTTCCAGAATATAGAAAGTCTACATGTTGTTTTATTTCATTTCTTAAATGGCAAAAATACCAAAATTTATTTTGTAACTCTGGTGACTGCTTATTATTTTAGAAGTAAAATTAGAGGGCAAGAGACTAAAACACATCTCTAACATTATGGTGTCTCCTTGGACTCAAGCTCCAGAATGAACACCAAAAACGTTCTGGCATTTTTCATAACTTCCTGTGGTCATTATTTATTTCTTGGCGATCTAGTGTTAGAGTAAAAGAGGCTTCCTTCACAATTATTTTGATGAAGATTCATCCCAGGCGATGTAGCATAAACCACTGACTATTAGTGATCAGTGACAGCCGACAGATTACTTGGCATATCATTTTTTTTTCAGAGAGCCTCATCTTCTCTCTCCAAATGCTCCTTTGGAAGCTTGTGTAGAGGTTCCTTTTCATCTTGCCACGTTTTATCAATGAAGAAAGATTTATATCTCATGGATCTAAAGGTGTTTTTCACTTTAAAAGGTAGACTAAAAAAAACAACAACAATAAGTAAGGGATTTCTGGGTTTCTTTTCAGATCAGAGTCAGAGAGCAGAATAGGTGAAAACATCAGAAAAGGGACTGATGATAATTAAGAGAATAAAAGCAACACTATAATGGAGAGGATGCATGTATATCTTTTATACCCTTAAGTATATTTTTCTTTATTAAACTGACAGAAAATAGAATTTCCAAATGAGGCTTGATATAAAATTATAGTTGACATCCGCCGATCAAGTTTTTATGGATCCAGTGGATACAGACATCGTTCATGGTGAAAGAGATTAGAAAAGAACTAAATAAGAATTTTGGATGACCTTTGGTCAGCATGTCCAGAGCCTCATTGTGGTGTGACAGCACAGGTAATGAAGAATTCTAACACTGTGACATGCAGGTATAATTGATATCAACCGCATTTGGAGAAAATATCTTACCGCAAATTTAATATACTCTTTTGTACAACTTATAAGAAAATGAGAACTTTAAATCTATCTCCCCTAGTTGCCTTTGATTGTGTCAAGATCTAATTTGTCTTACAATTAGTGCTTTTGTCTTCCTGTGTTGGCATTAATCTGAGTGGAAGGATGGAATACAATAATTAGGAAGTACTGGTGTTTTGCAGGCCAGTCCCAGGAGAAGCTCTTCTTATAGTGGCTTTGCAGTTTACAAATTGTCAACTTTTCAAAAAGAATCTTATTATTGGCTACATACATTCAGAGGTGAAACTGGGGAAAAACACCACAACAGAACAGTTCTTAAAAGCAGAGCAATGGTTTAATCATTGATTTGTTTTCATGAAATATTAACTTCAAAACAGAACAAAACAGAACTTACAAAAGCAGTCTCTACATTTAATTCCTAATGTGTCAATCAGCAGAGGTTTCAAAGGGAACAATGGTTGTTTGAAACTAAAGTCTCTAAGACTGGGGAGCACTTGGCATTTTAGGAAGCCAACTTCCTTATCCAAAATTCTAAAGATAAAAATTTTTGAAAGAGAATAAAGGCACTTGCAAATAAGTTTGTCTTCTAGTTTCATTTAAACAAACAAAAATATATGGTGTAAACTAGAGAGATATGACAAGCATTTAGAAATGAAAAAGGTGTATTTGCTTATCTAACCATTAAGAAATTAATCTAAATGTGCTAATAATTTAAAGTATTCCCCCTGACATTATCTAAGACGTTAGCGACATTATCGGAAATTGTCTTGTCTTTTTAACGTTGTGATATTTTCTGCCTTTTCCTTATTGACACTAAATTCTGTGAGCGCAGAGATGTTATTTACTGTTTTCATCTTCTACTTCTAGAATATAGTCTGGTACACAGTTGTTCAATAAATTTTTGTTCGTGAATGAATATGAATCTTGATTTGTTTTTTAAATGAAAGACTTCACTTTTTGAGCAACTTTCTCTAGTGAACAGAGACCAAATTAACAAGTATTTAAAATATACCTACTTAAGATTAGTTATGATTTAGTTGGGTTCAAGTCCTTTTAGTAGACACATCATGTTCCATATTTGATTATAGATTATTTTTTATTTGAAAACATTTGTACCTAATTGTGTTTATTAGACTTAAAATAAAACACAATACTCCTGTTTCTCATTTAAAACAGTAAAGGAAAATAGAGCAGTGGAATTTCCTTGCTGAAATGCCATAAGAAAACTTTCAAAGTATTCATATATCTCCTATGTTAGATAATTCTCATTGCTAGTGTAAGTTCAGGGTGTGTGTGTGTGTGTGTGTGTGTGTATTCTTTATATCAGAAATTTGTCTGAAGTCATGTAATTGTAACTGCATTGTGTGGAAAAAAATAAAACCAAAGATCATAATAGACCACAGGGGAAATTCTACATGAGAAGACTGTTATAGCAAAATTGGATGGAAGTTTAAAATAAGCTCTGCTGTAGTTTAGATTAAACATGATCTCATTTAAATCTTATTTCAGAGGCAGCATACTGTAAATGGAAAGTATAAGGGTTAGGGCATCCAGAATTAAGGTTCTGATGTTGACTATGCCACTGGCTTTCTCAGTCATGTGGGGAAACAGCTCTGTCTCGGGCTCAGTTACTCAGAGGGTGTTAGACTTGGATCAGCTCCAAGGTCTCTTTCAACTTGAAGACTGTCTCCAATTCAGCAGTTAAAGTAAATGAATATACTTTGCAAAGGTTAGGATATGATTATGTCTTTATCATTAAAAGTTTTGATTAGACGAAAGTGTTATAAAAGGATGATATGAATGACTAGTTCTTTCTGTAAAATTCTACTGATACACAATGTGTTGTAAAAAATGGATATGTATTATATGCATATATAGTCAAGTATTTATTGATATATTGACATGTTATTGGTATACAAGTATATAACAAATAAATCTGATTGTTATATGATTCCATTTGTTTTAAAAATGCACGTGCGCATGAATAGATAATTCATTGCATTTCTAGCTTTTCACCCTATTCTCTGTAAAGGGAGACATGGATGACTAAAAGAGGGATCATTGAAGAAATAGTCATCACCTAAAACGCTGGCAAGAAAAATCTTAAACTATTAGAAATTACCAGCCTGAAAGGGAGAAAAAAAGCTCAGTGATTCTGGGAATAGACTTTAATAAGTGAAAATAATTTTACACTAAGTGCCATAAACAACAGTTTTTTATATTCATTAAAGCTCAAAATAAACATTATGTTCTTAAACTACTCCAAAAGTAGTTTAGACTTTCAGACAATTTCCAGGCAGGACTACTAGAGTCTAGAAGAGGAAGTGGTGAAATGCTTTCTTGGTGTCTACAAGGGTGGATGCCTTTCTTTAGTCTTTAGGTGCTGATTTAATAGTGTGCCCTCTTAAAGATAAAGTTAGAGAACTAAAGGGCCTCAAATCATGAGATAGCACTTCATGAAACCAGTTTGCACAAGTTGTAACTAATCCAAAATTTCACTTTTATCAAATAGAATTTGTTCTTAAGAAAGCCAAATGCTTGTTATTTCCTTTGTAAGTACGTCATTAGATAAAGGTTGCATTGATTAATTTAGAGAGGAATTCATAGTAACCTCTAATCATAATCGTACAAAGAGTTAAATTCTCTTCGTTATGGAGCAAGGCAAATGCAGAGTGTTTATAGGCTATCTAGAAGGTCAGTACTCAGACTAATTCACCGACAGCCCAGATGCCTGGTTAAGCTGCCAACACAGTTGCTTTCTGAGTCTGCCAGAAAGTCAGCTGCAGCTGCAGGGGACATTCTTTTTTTTTTTTCCCACCCATTGCTAAGCCTGTGGATTTTACAATTGCCATGGAAAGAACAGAATTAGGAAATTTAATTCAGGGTGATGATCACCTCACTTACCCTATTAATGGGTTTCAAATTAATTTATTATGAGCAGCAAAATATAAACAGATAAGAGTTTTTGCACATGTTCATGATCTCAAATAATCCATTTGGTCACATTTTGGAAAGTAACCTGGTGAGACTGTCTTCCAGGCTCAGTTCCATCTTAGTCCTTTTTGGGATTCCTAGTAATATGATAATAATAATAAGCTGCTGTTTTGTGTTGTACTGTTATCTGCAGTTAGAGAAATGTAACCACACGTTACAGCTGCAGAATGTGGTAGTGTGTTATCTCCTTTAAATTATGCGGGTTTAGCCTCTGATCTTGATTTCTGTGTGACTTTGAGCATGTGCCTGTACCTCTCTGAGCCTAAGATATCTCACCTGAAAAATGAAAATCATGATATCCATCTCACGGGGTATTGTGAGGATTAATTAGTTAACATAGTAAAATGCCTAGTATCACGTTCAGAAAATTCTAGGCCCTTAAATTATGGAGACATTGTGAGAGAAAATAAAAAATAAATAAATCCAAAGTTTACATTAGGTCCTTAGAATTTTGGATACGTGTTGCTCTAGTGGTACATTGTAAAATATTTTTAATAGAGTATTATAGGAATTAAAAGAAAGGGCAATCTGATGAGAAAGGTTGGAGAATCTTGAAAACAATCACAGAAAATTTAAAAAGGTTATAACATATTCTTTCATTGCAAAATTTAAGGTTGTTTGGCAGGAGTACTATAGAAAGGAGGAATATAGAAGGAAGAAAAAGACAGAATGTATGCAGTATATTGCTGTTCATAAATCTATAAATAAATACCGGGAGAAAAGTGGCCATAAAATGTCTTAACAGCAACATACTTTAAAGCTAAATAACTTGCATTTTGGATACTCTGTAGCTATAGCGACAACTCAAAGTGCACTCTGTAACTAAGTGTAGACAGCTTCTACTTGCCTATTTATCTCTTCCTTCTTTCTTTTCTTTTCCCTCTTCCTTCCTTCCTCCTTCCCTCCTTTCCTTTCTTCCTTCCAGGTAAATGAGAATGTATGGCAAAGAGTCTTTTTCTTTGTTGAAGGTATTAAATATATTCCCACAAAGAGTCATCTTACTTTTGTAGAGATGGATTTCAAAAACTAAATGAAATCAAATATCAACAACATAGCCAAAAAATGTACTACCAAGGTGGGAGCTATTGCCAAGCTCTATGGGGTGATCACATTCTCTTGCTTTTCTGGCTTTAGTACAATTCTATTTAAATGGATGGCATTATTTTAAACCACAAGAGAAACCCTGCTCACATTATCTTATAACTCCTGTTTTAAGCAAGGTTTGCAGAAAATCCACAACTTTTAAACTGTGCCATTTAAATAATCTAATCAAGTCTTTAAGTGGCCATCCTGGAGCTTTGTAGCTGACATGCTGTGCACACATGTGGGACACCAAGATTTGATATCTCTGCTCTCTCACTGACTTTTAGTTGAGTAAGAATCGTGTGGGTTTGTGTGTCCTTCTGATGTTGTACTAGAAGGATACTTTCTCAGTGAGAAAATAACTCTTTTAGGATTTCTCTTTTTCAAGGTCATGGAATATATACATTGGCTAGTTTTTTTTTCTAAATGAAATATTCACTTGTGTTTCTAGATGTAGCCATAAAATGAAATCCACTTTTAGTATTTCACAATTAATATAGACCGTACATCTAAAAATAGTGTTTGAAACAGATATAACTTTTTTTTTTTTATTTTGAGGAAGATTACCCCTTAGCTAATATCCACCACTAATCCTCCTCTGTTTACTAAAGAAGATTGGCCGTGAGCTAATATCCTGCCCATTTTCTCTATTTGGGATGCCTGCCACAGCATGGCTGGATAAGCAATGTGTAGGTCCATGCCTGGGATCCAAACTTATGAAAACCTGAGCCGCCAAAGTGGAGAGCAGGAAACCAACTGCTATGCCACTAGGCCAGCACCAATATTTTTTTGTGTGTGTGAGGAAGATTCACCCTGAGCTAACATCCATTGCCAATCCTGCTCTTTTATGTTTAAATTGTGTTTTATTAATTACGATACATTTTGCTTTTTGTTTTTTGTTTTGTTTGTGAGGAAGTTTGGCCCTGAGCTAACATCTATTGCCAATCTTCCTCTTTTTGCTCAAGGAAGATGGGCCCTGAGCCAATATCCATGCCAGTCTTCCTCTACTTTGTGTATGGGACAGCATGGCTTGATGAGCAGTGTGTAGATCGGTGCCTGGGACCTGATCCTGTGAACCCTGGGGCCACCGAAGTGGAGCGAATGGAACTTAAACCACTTGGCTGCCGGGCCAGCTCCCCAGATGTAACTAGTTTTTAGTGATAATTTATGCAGACAGTCTATCAACGTGAACTAAATATCTGGATATAAAGCTAAAACAGGATGATATTTCTACCAAGAATATAAATTGTATTTATAGGTTTTTATTATAATATGTACCCTCACACACACCATTTTTAATTGAGTGAATATTATAGAAAAGGCAAAGAAGTGTGGGTTCGTACTGAGGAAAGGATTAGAATTTGGGGTTATGTTACTTTGGTTATATATGTGAGTACCATGTATAATATGGAATATCATCTTTGTCCTTTCAAAGAATTCTTCAGAACTTGAGCTGGGGTTTAAAAAATAACACTAGTCTGAAGATGTGGAGCTAATTTCTTAAAATACAATACAAACGTACTTTTCTCTGGTAAAATTAAATAGATTAATTACTCAGCACAAAAAATGTATGAAATATTAAAATATGAAATGGTAACATTTTACTGAAATATAGGTAAAAATGAGAAAACATTCTATTTTAAAAAATGTTGTCACTTTAATTAAGAAGGCTTTTTAGAGTGCCCCTTTTGAAATGGAATAGTTACACTTCCATATATTTTATTTGAATATTGAAGCCTTGATATTTTATTTTCTTAGGTACCATTTTTGTGTTATAACCGTTAGACCACTAAAATGACTACTAAGATGTCTTTCATCAGTTGCCTATTTTGTACCAAATACTTTGGAGATTGCGTCTTCTAATCTGCAAGTGTCAAGGTAAAAACAAATCCTTATAAAGTGGCTTTGTTTCTACTCTTGGAGAGTTCCTGTCGACATCTAATTTTTGTTCATTGAAAACACAGATTTCCTTATTTCTGTGTAGTCATTTGGAATTTGACTATTATGTCTGGAATTCCACAGATGTCAATTTCTAATAAAACACACTTTATGAGGAATTTCATGGATAACTTTTGCGAGAACGTTGATGAAATAATACTTGCACATTGCAAAGAAAGCTTTTCTGTGGAGAGTTCTTAGCAGCGTCGGAAATCACTGTCTATCTCCTTTTCTTTCTGCCGAAAGCCAAGCAGGGAATTAGGAAATGAAGAGGAGTACCCTGCACACAATGGCCTTCAGTGAATATTATTGATGACTAGACACCTGCTAGGATGTAAAGGCATTTAATCCATATTATTTTGCCTTTTAACTTGTCAACTCAGCCATGGCAGCCAAAAGAGTTTTCTGTCAAACTCTGTAAAAAAAAAAAAAAAAGACAAAAATGCCTTTGCTTTGCATTGCATTACAACTTTTATTTGTCATTCTTGCAATTTCAATAAACAACACAGGGCTTTAAAATATATACATATTTTTAGCGCTATGAAAGTGAACTGGAAAAAAAAATGTGTTTTCTAAATATCAGAACATCCAGAGAGTGTGATATATGTAAGTGCAATTATCAACTTCCAAAAATTATTTTTTATAGAAAAAATTGCCCAAACTTAAATCACCTTTGGACTTTCTGTCTCTACAAATGCTTTCTTCATTGTGGTTAGTCATCGTCTGCTATTAATGCAATACTAAGAATTTGTTGTATTTGTCAGTTTATTTGGAAGGATATTTTTAAAGGGAATTAATGTGATTTTTTTCCAGAGAGCAGGCTGAATGACATATTTCCAGGAGAGGGAGCCAGTGGGTTCCTCAGGGCAGAAAGCTTTGTGTATCTTGTGCCTAGGTTAGTATCTAGCATTTAGTAGGCTCCCAAAGTTACAACCTGAGAGATCAATTCAGTCAGGCATGTTTCAATGAATACAGCTTTTGTCTAATTTTTCTAGTTATGATAGGAATATAAACATTGGATTTCAACTTTTCACCTTAGAGTAACATAATGTATCCAGCATCTTGAGAAAATGTTTTGCAACACATATAAGCTTTATAGGCAACTGGAAACTTACTTTTACCACTTTTGATGGAAACCTTTCTGTAATATACTATGCCACCTCCTGTTGAAAATGCTAAAAATAATTTAACCTTTACTCACTGTCTTGGCAACATCTCATCGCTACTCTGCTGTACCAGACAATAGAGTTGTGCAAATGTGTTTGAGCTTTTCTGTCTCTCTCCTAACTGTGTCTCGTGCTTGCTTTTTACAGTCACTTCCTTGACTTCTTTTTACAATTTGATGTTAAGAATGCAGATCAAAAAGAAAAAAAATGTTAAAAATTCCTTTTAAATAATATATTGATTGACTTATTTATTAAGGCACAAACAAGAGCCTGAGGGCGAGTGATGATTAATCCCACAAATCTACCTGTCCAGGCCTGAACTGTTTTCCATGTTACAACCTCTTATTTTTAACTGCCTCCTGGATATCTTTACCAAAAGACGTGTAGGCACTAAAAACATAACAGCTCCAAAGATTGAACTCATTATCTTTTCCCTTCAGCCGCCCCCTCTTACCCTCTGCACCTCTAGATGTCCCTGTCTCAGTGACTGCCATCATAGCTGCTCAAACATCCATGCAAAAACTCACTTGATGCCTCCTTAACTTCTCCGTCTCCCCGCCCTTCTGCATTAACTTAGTCCACAGTCCCTAATATGTGGCCCTTCCTTTTCACCTCCATTGCCAGGAACTTGTTTGGATTCTTGCAGTCTTTTACCTGTACTATTGCTACCTTCTCTTCTCAACCTGTGCCCACTCTCTCCTTCCCTCCACAGTGTCTCCAGGGTTAGATTCTCAAAAAAAAAAAGGCTGGTAACATTTCTCTTCTTCGTAAAGCTCACTACAGTCTCTCTCTTTTCAACACTAATTAAAGCGCAAACTATTAAGTGTGACATAAAAGGTATTCTCATTCTGCCTCCAAATGCTAGCTGCTTACTGCTAACCACCCCACCCGCTCTCTGAGACTCCTGCTTCCATTGAACTTGCAGCATTTCCCAAAGCACACACGTTTTAATATGACATCATGCCTTTCACATGCCGAACATTACTAAGTAAGAGAGGTACTAATCATTGCATGTGGAACTGGAAGTAATCTTGAGAACAAGCCATATTTGATGTCCAGAGCTTTGTGAGAGAGTGTTTCTAATAGTTAAATTTAATAGGCAATAAGATTCTGAATCCAGTTCTCTATAGCCACCAGAAGGATATAAAATGAAATAAAAAAACAGATTTGAGGGTTTTTGTCCATGTGGGTTCATGCTTTGGCCTCAGGAATTATTGTTCTAAGCCTGATCAGGTTTTGATTTAATTATATAATTCCATCACTTAATGCCCAAGTTGTGAATTTTTATTGGTCTGTGTATATGCATATGGTTATAATATTTTAATATTTAGCTTGTAATATTCTTTTATAACTTTATGAACTGTGTCATAATTATAATTCAGTATTTGAATTTAATATATTAAAAAAGGTATGGGCACTTGTGGTCAGCAGTTATTTTAATTCTTAATCAAGCAGACTTTTGACATATGAGTCAAGATAAGGTGACTAAACCTAGGTAATATCACAAGGTTTTGTAAAAATTTAACTTTTATTAAGCTAACCTAATAGAGTATAAAGAGTTTTAGTTTATACTTTGTCATAGAGATTTGAATTACTCTAGAAATTAATTTTTAATCATAGCTCATTAATAAAAATTAAGATGAGTGGAGAAGAAAAATGCATGTTCATCAATGTTTCCTTCTGATGATACAAAATGATACAAAATTGCTAAACATTTTCCATTTAAGATATTCTGATATATACTTAACTCTTCCAGATGTATGGGAAGTGAGCCATAATGTCACTAAAAGCAAATTATTCTATAACATTTTTGCTCTTTAATAAATCAGTTATTTTAGTAGCCGTGCTGACCTGATAATTGCTGGTGGGTCTAAATTGGATGTACTTCAGTTAATGCATCAGTAAGTGATGTACCTTCAATGCAATTAAAAGATTCTAATCTAACCCAAGAAAAGATCTTGCTCATATTGACCGTTTTAAATTCGGACTATGATTTCATATTTTTAAAGTGGTCCATGGCTTAGCTGACCCCATTAGTGGGAGACAACTCTCCTTTGGTGTAGCCAGTTACTGCTGAGTAAGCATTTCTGAAAGCCTCTGAATGAACTTCATCAGACGACTGCCATTGTCTACTTTCGGAGAAGGAACACTGAGTACAGAACAATCAGGATATTGTTAAATATCTTGTTAAATATGGAGACTGAGAAAATACTGGGTCGAAGTGAGGGGTAATAAATAATTTATCAAGTAAAAATAATTATTCCATTTGAAATAAACTTGATTTTAACCTTTTTACTTGATTAACTTTTTTCCTGCAAGATATTTATTCAAATTTGTCAAATTTGTGACCTGACTTGCAGAGTGACTAGATTTTTTTAGTTTCATCTTGTAATGAAGTTAGTGATTGATCCTTTTGTGTACATGCCCAGAGAACCTAATTCGTGAGGATTATGTGCCCTTGAGTGTCGGGCAGTTGCCCCACTCCATTTCTCACTGTTATTATGGGGAATGCAATTCTCACATGAAGGTAGAAAGGAAAGTATTAATAATGTGCCAAATAGGTACACCCATGGGATGGAAAGTTGCTTCTCGTTTCTATTTAGAAAAGATCTTGCATTTCTAAATCAGAGAGAAGAAATTGAAGGAAGGTTGAAAGACTTCATACGCACTTTAAGAAGGGTGTGGTTGGGTCACTAACTGCATTTGGATTTCAGATCCATTGGTTTTGTAAGGAGTAGAGCGATCTTCCTTGTTTCCAGCAATGGGTATGTGAAGGCAGAACCTGGCTGACTCAGCAGATGCCGTCGTTTAGCTGGTCTCTTCTTTTAGGATTTTCACTGTGAAGTTGGGAGACATGACACAAGGAATTCTCCCAGCCAGATGCCATTTTAAACTGCTAGTCTCTGCTTTTTTCTGCAATGCAAGGTGAGTTGCCGTATATAAGGGATTTTCTCTGCTAGCTGTGAAGGAGAACTAAAGTTCAGCTCCAATTTTCTTTCACGAAATTTTCTCTGACACCCTGAATTTCTCTTCTATAGGACTCTGAGCATACTTCATTGTTATCTTCTTCCTGTTATCAGTGTGACTGTCTTACCCACCAGACTTTCTATGGATAGCTTTCAGTTTCACAGCTCTGCTATTACATAATCTACTCAAACTTGGTAGGCCTTCAGTAAGTGGTGTGAGCTGAATTAAAATTGGTTAATCTGGCCTGATTATTTTATGTAAACACTGTAGTATTAACTGTGATTATTAATGTGTGTTTATTAAAAGTTATGGTGTATAGGGAACTTTCCAAGCAGTCAGCGACTCACATTTGTTTATGCCCAGCTGTCTCCCCGACTCCCTAGACCATGCAGTGCCTTGCCATCTACTAATGTACCACAACTGTTCTGTGATGCATCTATTTTCCTAATTGGTGGAACTGATAAGGATAAATGAGCCCAGTTCTCCCCCTGCAGCGGTGTGTGTGCTGTCATAAACTCAGTGAACACAGCTCTTATCTGGGGGGAGAAGGATGAGAATTATCTCTAGGGGAGGTCCTGATTTGGAGCTGTGACCACAGACATGGAAGTTAAAAAAAAGAGACCACCTGAGTTGATTTAGTGATTCTCCAATACTCCCCATCCGCTTACTGACCGCCACCCAGCCAGAGCCAGGCTGCATGCTGCTTTTGCCTCTTCTTCCTGCCTGTTTCACTTTCTGGGAAACACTGTGAGAGAAGCATTTTCTTCTCCTAAAGGACATCTTAGATGCTGGATCTTAGTATCCTTTGATTTGACACCAGCCTCCCTTGTATATATTTTATCTACTACTATTTCCTTTTCCTTTACAGCATCCTCAGTCACATTGGTCTCAGGTCAAATTCTAGCCAATGGTCACCTGTGTTAGTTGTAACTTCCTAGTTATAGAACACTTCTCTCTTCGTACTCTCATTGAGGACTAGAGTTTTTAGTTGTTTTGTTCATTGTTTCATCCTTAACACGTAGCACAGTCCTAACATATGGTAAATTTTCAGTAAATATGTGTTGCCATCATATAAATTTAACTATCTTTTCACTTTGATTACATTCTTAGGATCACACAATGTTATTGTACAGTTTATCTTAGGTTCCTTTGCTTTGAAACTCTCTTTTGCCATCTTTGAACACCTACTTTTCTTTAGTTTCTGTCTATTTACCTAACTACTACTCTCAGTCAAACTTATGTTTAACTGAATTAGTTTGATCATATGTTTCCTATTATTCAACCCTTCAGTAAGTTTTGAACACTTTGGTTATACTATTTTTAACTCGGCAACAGTTTCTCCTATCTTTAAAATCAATCTTGAAATCTTGTATTATCTATAAATTGTTTGCTTACTTAAATAAAAGGATGCAATTAGTTTATCTCTCCATCTACTGCACTGAGTTGTACTCTGCCTAAATCGTGTATCTCTAATATTTGTGATTTTTAAAAAACGATGAATTTGTTTAGAAAATGTGTGGGGAACAGTTCTATCTTCTAGATCTAATTCTAGGTTTGGGGATATAGATAGAAACAAAAGACAAAGTAGAGGCAGTACCGTGTCTTGGTGAAGGTGTCACTCATGACTAATCTAGAATGCCCATTTTGTCTTTGCAAACTTGGAGGCCAAATGGAGTTTCTTCATATGAAACAGAAGTAAGTGTATTACACCACATCTGAAGTCTCTTCTGGCTTTAAAATTTAGTTAACTCTGTTAAATGCAGCAAATTTTAAAAAATAATTTATGCTTAATAATGTGAAACAAAGTTGGTCAAAATATTCCATAGTTTTCACCTAGATTTTAAATCCCTTCAGTTGGCTTGCCCTTTGGGACAGGTTTCATTATAGTTGACCTTAAACCTACATCAGTTTTGCCCCGGATTAACAGGTTAACATTTTAAAATATGTTGTTATTTAAATAGATAAGACATTAACAATGACAATTAAAATTAATACGTTGTACAAACAGCTTTGTAGCTGCTTTTGTGCATTTATAATGGGCAAACTAACTCTGTTGTTGGTAATGGCTAGATGACTTAAAGTGTCATCTTGCATTCCAGGAGAACATACTTCTTTTTATGCTTTTCTGTAGTGTTTAGTTTCATATGTTTACAAAAAAATACTTGTTTAGCTAATGTATACTATAAAAAACAATACCATCTTAGTTGCCAATTTTTAAATTTTAATCAAAATTAAAACTGTTAATAACTTGTGCTGCTTCCCACTAAATTGCATGTGACTTTGTGTATACAGCTGTAGGGCTGTGAAGTTGGGTTTAATAGGACTATCTACTTCATAGGTTAATGTGAGAATTAACTGAAATAATTTTCTTAACTTAACACCATGCCGGTCACATGCTAAGGATTCTGTAAGTTTTAAATCTTATGAATATTTTTCCCCATTTATTATTTCTCCATCTTCCTGTTTTTAAGGAAACATTATAAAATTAAAGTGCAATAAAAGAAAGCAGAAAGCCTAGGCATTTAAAAATAAGAGAAATAAACTAAGAACAAAATTTAACAGAGTTCCAAATTCTTATGAAGACAACTGATGAATACTTAAGTGCAGTACTTAATTCATTGAATATTGTATATTCTGGCAATATTCTACTGAAGGAAGTATTTAATATTTAATGATCTCATTATATTTAATAAAACATGAGAGGGTATGGATTTCAAGAATATAATTCTATCCATTAACAGGAAGGTTTCATGTAAATGAGTATCTGTATAATTGTCCTTAAAGACTAAATACATTTATGCTATATTAAAATGACCTCTAAAAGCTGTGTCTGAATTTCTTGGTATTTTAGGTAATTAACAAAACATTTTACTGAAATGAGTTATATATTATTTTTATTTGCGCACTTGATCCAATATGATTGTTATATAAAAAGTTTGCTTGGGAAGCCTTGTTTTGATTAACTCTAAAGTAGTTACAATAGCTTAGATATAACTAGATTTAGACTATTTCTATATTAAATTGTAAAACATTGATTTTTAAAATAGTTTAAAGATTTATTTATTTCCTGCATTAAAAAATCAATTTATAATTTTAATTGATTTATTCTTATAGTATCTGAAAAAATGGCTTCCTTTTGCCTTTAAATGACAAAAAGAGAGTTAATTAAACTTATTTTTACAGTACTAAATTAAAGATACATTTATAATTTTTGATTTTATGTTTAATAAAAATGACTTGGAGGAGGTATCTGTTTAGCAGTAGTCACAGTGATTTGTACTTTACTGTCAGTCTAACATTCCTTCTAGAGTTTCTTTTTCAAATCCTTTCTCCATTCAAATGGAAAAATCAAATGCAGAAATAATTCACTCATTAATCTACCTGAGCTTGCAGATTTTTAACATAGTTTTCTTAGATGAAAAACCACAAAGATGAAAAGCATCTGACATTGTATTGATTAGGCATTTTATAAATACGATTTGATTTTTTTTTATTGTTTTATTTAAGAAACGAAGTAAAATAATAAACATGCAATGGGTTACAACTCTCTTCTTTAACATCCTATTTTGGTAAATGCTGAAAGGAATACACCAGACCAATTTTTTTTTACTGACTGTCACTCTGTTGGATGAGTCAAGATTAATTCGTGGCCCACCAGGTTTGTTCACTTGATTTCTAAGCTATTTTGTAGTTTTGCGTCTGGGTTAGCCCATAGCTTATATTCTGCAGTATTTCATATTTCTATAGAGATCTTTCATGGTTTTGTTTTATATTTAAGAAGTTATAAATCTCTCTGGGACTCTGAATTGTACTGAAATATTCACTGGACCAGAGGGCATTCCAGAATGTGACCCATGTTCTAGGTCCAACACTTTCTAGGTTGCAGCCTACATACTAGGCCTGTTCTGGAAATGAACTGGGGGCAAAACTATGAAATTGCAAAGTGCATTTGTGTTATTTGTAAACTTTCTGGACGGCCCTCTGTCTGCTTAAAGCTTTTGTGATCTCTCTTATATCACGAAACAATTTGATAAACAAAATCAATCACAAATCCTAGGAAAAAAAGTCTTGATGTTTTAGACTCATTTATAGAATTTACATGAAAAATAAGTTGGGGACTTTTTTACCTCCAACCATATTATAAAGGCAGCTGCGAATAGGAAGATTAACTCTGCTGTCAGAGACCCGAAGTTCCAACACGACAGTCACAAATATTTCCAAAATGGCAGAAAGAAACAGAAAGCCAAAAACCAAAACCTTGCTCTGTTATCAAAACAAGTGGAATGAACTTAGAATTTGTGCAAGAGGTGGAGATAGACAGGAGCAGCTTTTCAGGTAGTAAATGTCATGCCCCTAATATGGTTCTCGTATTTAGTTTGGATATTGAATGTTGCCAACCCTGCATGTATGGTTTAGTAATCTCAGTAACTCTAGTAATCTCAGCTCTTACAAAACCTGAAACAAACTAGCCTGAGAGAAAAAAATATGAACTGGCACATGAAACTAGGAAGTCTTACCATGAGCCCAGGCTGGTTCAACAACCTACCAGTATTTCTAGGGTTGGATCTGTTTATCAGCCCCAGTAGGAATATGGAGTTGGAGAGGAGATGCCTAAAAGAAAGAGAGTTTGTTACCAAAAGAGTGGTAGGAATGTGCGTGTCTACCATGGGCCACTACAGTCATCTCTAGGGTCTCGAGTAGTAACTAGTATTTTGATGCCCACTGGTATGATCAGGCAACAGAAGCCACCTTAATTACTAAAGCACTACTGGTTCCCAAATCATATGGAGTAGTCTCCTGGAAAAGGAAAAAGGAACGCTGGGAGAAAAGAGATAATATGGACTGTGGGAGAGGAAATGGAGGGAATACTTAAGATGAAGGTCCTACTTGCAGCTGTTACCTGGTCAGCTTTAAAGGGTAGGTCTTGAATGGCACATTGGTGGTCAGAGGTCACCATTATGGAAGGAGAGCAGAAAGCCAGAAATGTCTGGGTTTTCCCTGGAAAACACCTTGACTCCAGCTTTCTGAAGTAAAGATCCAAAAGCCATTAGCAGAAGCATCCTGGCTGATATGAACCGTCATTTTTCCTTTCAGAAGTGTTCTGTAAAGAGTTAGGTTGCTTTATTTAGCTCACTCCCTGCTTGGTAGCCTTAGGGACGAGAACAAAGAATGAACTATGACCCTTGTTTCCTGTTATTATCTCTATGTGCACCTTAATATGACACCAAATATAAATGTTGCAATAGGAATTGTAACACAAAAGTAACACAATTGAGGTTAAAATTCTTTTTCTTCTGTTAAAATCCTATTTCATTAGTGATACGCCCACGAAATAGTACTTATTTTTTGAGATTGTTATACTTGTTCAAAAGCTTGCAAATTAGTCTAAACTCGGGACCTGCCGAACATCCTTTCAGCATTATGAGATTCCAGAAAATGTGGATAGGATGTTTCAGTTGTTAGGTAATTTTCCAGATGCTTTTTTTTTGTGCTCAGATAATTCAAATGGCTTCCTTTCAACACTTCAGGCTTGTCATGTACACTATATTAGAGTGTGTAACATTTCTGAAGGAATTTGGCACAGACATCACTTTTCCACTTTAGCTCTCTAAGTGTGAAGAGTGTCTGCCAAGATCAGTATAAATACATCCTAATAAATATATTTTCACCAATTTTCGAAGTTATCTTGTTTCAAGTGTCAATACTGTATGTGTTATAATAAGAGTAGTTTAATTAGTTATGGTTTTTACTGATATTTTGACTAAATACTTTTAGGCTGTATTTATGACAAACCTTTACGTTTGCCAATGATGAGGACCACGTGATTCATATGTGATCATTCATTAAGATGCACTTTTAAAAGCTTGATTTCGGTGTCTTTGGGTAGATAAGAAGGTAGTTAAAATTCTCCTAAACACTGTAGTTTAGACACTTAAAATTTAAAACAGTTCCAGGACTGCCCTGGCGGCACGGCAGTTGAGTTCCTGTGCTCTGCTTCGGCGGCCCGGGGTTCACCGGTTCGGATCCCAGGGGCAGACCTATGCGCTGCTTGTCAAGCCGTGCTGTGGCAGGCATTCCACATATAAAGTAGAGGCAGATGCGCACTGATGTTAGCTCAGGGCCAGTCTTCCTCATCAAAAAGAGGAGGATTGGCAGCAGATGTTAGCTCAGAGCTAATCTTCCTCAAAAGAAAATAAAAATTAGAACATTTCCTTTCAGTCTTTTTGTTTACTGCTTTTTTGGTTTGGTTGAGATCATATATTACATTCAATACTGTATCCTATTTTCCCGCTCTTAACATAGTATCATATCAAAATGTGTAGGGGGTGACTTAATAAACTGTTTGAAAATAAAATTTATTATTATTTTTGGATATAACAAGTACTATTTTTAACTAATTTACAATCTATAAGATTTGGTCCATCCACAGACATTAATTTCAAAACCATTCCGCAAACATTTGCTTTTAAAAAATCTTTCTACATGAGGAGAGTAAATAACTTGCAGAAACTAATTTTTTGTAAAATATTTGAGGCAGCATGATATATGGGTTAGTCACATTCCATAAGAGTGATATGTTGCTGAAAATCTGCTATAATTTCAAACTAATGTAATTCAAAACTGATCCTGACAGAGGATGGCAAATGTCTTTGTTAACCAGCTAAAGCGGAAGTAGAGAGCAAACACAGTTCACTATTAATTCAGTCCACCGACGTTGAGATTCTGTGATTCTTGGCAAATTTTATAATTTCTGAGATGGATATAATTTCAAAGTAAATGAGTTAAGAGAGAATTTGCCCTAGTTGAGACCTGCTTAACTCAAATGCAACTGTACTATAGTGGAAGCAAACTTGCATTTGCATTTGAGAATGCCTGGGTTTGAATCCTAGCTATTGATAAGTTTAAGGAAGTTGCTTAATCTTTCTAAGCCTCAATTTCTATATCTGCAAAAGGGGATAATAATATATATCTTGGGCAATTGTTGGAGATTATATGTAGCGCTTGTATAAGTACTTGGCCCATAAAAGAGATTAATACTATATTATTTACTTCCATGATTGAGAGCATTTAACCATTCCTCTGGCTTCTTGTTCCATAACTGTCTTTTAAGCATGTATGGGGATTTATTTCTTCTACAGAAGAGCCGAGATTATTTAGTGTTGGTCAAAGATGGCTGAAAGTTCACAGATGGGGAGAACAAATGCCTGATTAGTAATCTGGGTTTATTCTGTGATGAGATTTCTGATTGTTGGTATTTTCCCTTGGACTTATCAAGTAAGTGATGGGTTTTCCATGCCTATTGGTTCTCGGGAAGGGAATTGAGAAAACTGATCAAACTCCAGTGAGAAGAGGCTATAACCTGTTCTCTCAGTTAATTATTAGAGATGTGGCCAGATATATGTAAAAGATCTTTCAGCTCAAGCAAAATCTGACAGGTCCAACTTTCCAGCCCTGCTCCCTGCTGGTATTACTTTGTGTCCAAGGTTTCAGATGAAATGTGGAAACACCACATTTATTTAGGTTAAAAAGTATTACACATGTTTAAAAAAAGTGAAACATCTTTGCACTCAGGTATAAATTGGTTACAGAACTTCTTTTCATTAGAATAGGGTAGTAACAAATGACAAGTTTTTAATATTAACTTAAATTGCCTCATTAATGCTTAAAGTACAGTTATGAGGAAACAATGATGCTACTCATAAATATTAGTGTGTTTAATGCCCATAATCTGTGCTTTACCCTATATTTAATCTACTTGTATAAAAAGGACTTTATTATAGTATATACTATACTATCAACTATCCTGGACTGGACTTACTTAGACTGACTGAGAAAAAAAAATCTATATTTTTAGTAGCTTTATCTGATTATTTACATTGCTTTACTTTTTTGTATGTTTTAAAAAGCTAGGTTACTCATTCAATGAGTAAAGCCATTCAAAGGCTTTAACGGTAAAAATTAGTAAGCCATTTCCATTATTAATTCAAATTATACTTTGTGTAATTTATCCATGTCTTACATGCTTTGTACTTTGTATAGAAGGTACATTACCCAATATTTTCTTTTCCCCTTGTCCAGGAATTTTAGAATATAACTTATTTGTCTAATATCACTATCTTCTAAATTAACAAAATAATTTATAGAATCAGCATCATTAAAAATGCTCTAGTGAGGTTCTTTGGATCAATTTCACTCAGTAAGTTTGAATAAACCTGTGGTGCTCAAGGATTCCTTACATATGCATTGAATTAATTGAGGAGGAAAGAAAACAGAGGAAGAGAGTTACCTTCACGAAAATGTTTAGATGATGCTCCTGTTGAAAGACTGAAAAAAAAATATTAACTGTTTTTTAACCCTTACATCTCCTACAAACAATAAGAGGGCTTGTCATAACGTCATTTGGATCACAGCATGATTCTGTTTCATAACCACGTAGCAGAACTCTGTCCTGGAATCAAATTTTAAAAATAACCTTTAAAAATTCTATTTATCTCAACAATAGTTAGAAGATGCTTTATGTCAGTTATTTTCTCTGATTTGTTCAAGAAAACTTGAAATTGTTTTCAATTATGATGTATTTCTCGTGGGATGAATTTCTACATCTTTTAATGAATTGGGACATATGTGCTCCTGTTTGGAATCATTTTCTCTGTTAAAGCATGTCGTTCTCATTGTCATCCTAAGATTCATGTGATGCATTTTTGGATGAGAGTGACCCTAAATCCTTCTGAGTTAACAAATACTTTAATTTTTGGACTGATTTTCCCACTAGTTTTTATATCATCTGAATTACAAAGAATTGTCTGTTTCCTTTTAGAATTTATGTAAAAGCCAGAGAGTTTTTGCAAAGTAGGTGATATAAGCCTGTTTTTCTCCTATTTTTTGTGAATTTTGAGAAATATATTGGCTATTTCTTAAGAAAAGAGAAAGCTAAGTAAAAATGATTTTAAATAAATTAGAGTTTTTCTCTTCCATATGTTTTCATATTTGTTCATTTTATATTTCTTTTGTATATCACTTGTTTAGGAATATCTGGAGATTATTAACTTGTATTTGTACTCGTATTTATCTTCTTTGATGGTTTTAAATGCTATCAAATGTATTGTTATATATGAATGTCCAAATTGAAAAAACACTTCCAAGTTGATATGTTAAAATGAAAAAAAAAAACCCGGAGACATGGGTATCTTAGACAATAATGAAATGGATGATCCTGGGTTCATTTTCATTTGATAATCATCCAAACAAAGGCTAAAGATAGCTGCACTCTCAGTACCAGAAAGCTGTTGCTGACTATTGGGGGAAGACTGTTCTGAAACTCATTTCCGTGGTTGTCATCCTGATGACCCTCATGTTCTTTGACTATGAAGTTAACTTTTTCCCATGTAAAACTACAGTCAGCCATTTTTACTTCATTTTGGTGAGCTCTCTGTCTTGGCAGCTAGGCTATGTCTTCTTAATTTGTTCACGATTGGAAAAGGCAATATGTAGACTTCACAGCAAAAAGCAAATATAACCTAAGCCTTCCTTATTTGTTGTTTTCCATAAAGATTCATTTTGAATCTACTTGAGGTACATAAGCTATTTTTTATGAGGCTCAGATAATCAAATGAAAGAAATTATTTTGTGATAACCAGTCACACAGCATGGCATGATCTTCCAGAAGTTAGCTTTCCATTAGAATATCTTTATAAACTTAAAGATAATCTTGCACTCATATTTTACACCCCTAGTTTAAATTCATAAAAGGATTTGCTGCCAGTTTTAATATAGC
The DNA here is from genome assembly GCF_021613505.1 of Equus quagga. Classification (NCBI taxonomy): domain Eukaryota; kingdom Metazoa; phylum Chordata; class Mammalia; order Perissodactyla; family Equidae; genus Equus; species Equus quagga. The sequence continues at coordinate 4,754,298 of NC_060287.1, read as the reverse complement.
AAATATGTTTTCTAAAACCAATAATTCTCATCCAATTTTAAGTTATGACGTTGCCCCCCTATTTTTTTAAAGATTGGCACCTGAGCTAACATCTGTTGCCAATCTTTTTTTTTTCTTCTTCTTCTTCTCCCCAAAGCCCCCCAGCACATAGTTTTATATTCTAGTTGTGAGCGCCTCTGGTTGTCCTGTGTGGGATGCCACCTCAGTATGACCTGATGAGCAGTGCCGTGTCTGCGCCCAGAATCCAAACCGGTGAAACCCTGGGCCACTGAAGCTGAGCGCATCAACTTAACTGCTCAGCAACGGGGCCGGCCCCCTGATGTCCCCTTTTTAATACCTGAAGTACAGGACTGAAGAAAAACATTTAACAATCAGGGATAGATACTGAGGAACGAATCTCAGAAAGTACACAGCTATTGATCAAAATGCAAATGGGAAATTTTATTTTTTAATGTCATTAATAATTGAGCAAGAGTGTGGATTTGAGTAGCTTGCAGCTCTGTAAATATTTACAGTAAGTTCTGAGTAGTGCAACTAGTGCTAACAATTGTTTAGCAACTCTTTAGATTTCTCGGGCTGCATAACAGCCTTATAAAAAGTTTGGCTTGGAGGTTTGTGGGAACAGACACACAGCAGTGCAAGTTTTCCTCTGTGATCAGGGGCAGGCAGCCAGAGGCTCGGATTTGCTGATCTCAACTTGGCACTAAGAAATAGCCCCCTGGTTGACTGATAGCTATAGCTTTCAGTATATAGAAGAGCATGCTAAAAACTACTTTATATGTTACAACGTTGTCTTTAGATAGTCCCCCAGATATTTTGATCTCATAATGTGGGAGTAAGGACAAGACATAGAAAGTTATGTGTGTACCTATCGGCAGGAGGACAAGATTTTCCATCACAAGAGCTAGAAACTTCCCCTAAATATGATTGCATTTATCGCTGTTTCACAAAGAATACACTAAGAATACCAAGGCATAATGTATTCATTTGTAAAGCTAATTTTAACTTAGAACCTTTTCTTAATTGCAAACACCTTTGAGAGATTTATATATCCAATATTACCTTTATATGGGGAAATACAGTCTGTTCTCGTTATTTGTGGTAGTTGTGTCCTGTAAAGTCTCTGGAACGCTCATTTAGTGAATCCTAAAAAATACAGAGTTAGATTCCTGTGAGCCTCTGGTGACGACGTTTTTGTCAATGGATCAATACATAATCTAGTTTATGTGTGTTTCTGTTTGAGGACACCATATTTAATATATATTCTTGATTCATTAGCATTAAACTCATGGCCAACAGCACTAGAATTCTTGTCTGAAGGCAGCTTATCTAATACATGTATGTTCCTCCTCAGGCACATCACAGCCTGCTTTTGCTTAGGACTTCAGGAGTATGCTTGGGGCCATTTTAAAGAACAAAGTAATCAACACAAAGCACCAAAATGCAAAAACATGGCACTAAATACATCTTGAAAAGGACATTGTAGAGTAGGAAAGCTAAAACATGCAGGCAGAGTGTCCCCTTTCCCAACCTCCGCTGGGGATGTGTGCATCAGAAAACTTAAACTCCTGCTGCTCTGCACATGTCCTCAAATGACCCCAAAAGCACTGTGAGTATCAGTTTTAGAGTTACAAATAAATTTTAGTGAGTGGGTGAATTTGCAAATTACAGAATCCAGGAATAATGAGGATCGACTGTGCCATATGTTGCCAACCAGAATGATTTTGAAATGTGTTTATATCTACGATGACTCTATAGAGCTTCCTCTTAATTCTGGGAAGTAATTATAAAATTTTAAAGTTGGAAGAGATCTTAGGAGTCAACAAGTTCAAACTCCCATAGCATACAGGGATTTCCTGTAAAATATCTCTGAAGAATTACCATCAAATTTAAGCTTTAATGCTTACTGTGATTTGGACTCTGCATATTTCACAGGCACTAATTATGACTTTTGGCTGTTTTAGTACAATTTATATCAGTTGCTTCTGCTTCTTATCTTTTAAAGCTACAGAGCATAAGTCCTTTCCTTTGTTCACAGAGAAAAACATCTTTTAGAATTCCAAGGTTGCTAATATTCTGATACTCTTCAAAGTGAAATATCCTCTTAAGATGACTTCTTAATATTTTTTTAATTTCTATGCCTTCATCCAAATTGTTGATTGAAAAAATAAAAGTTGAATAGGACAGTCTCAAGTACAAAGTTTTAAAGCCTTCTATCATGATTGAATGTAACTTTTGTACAAAGTTTTAAAGCCTTCTATCATGATTGAATGTAACTTTTGGTTCAATGTTCTACACATCAACTTACTGATACAAATTTACTTAATTTTTATTTCTTCAGTTGCTTTGTCTAAATGTTTTTTGAAAACACACACACACACACTTTTGTGTGTGTGTTTACCTGTGTGTATACACATATATATTTTTATATATAAAAAAGTTGTACTCATAGTTACCCACTCTTGTAACATTATATATATTAATAAACATCTAAAATATAAATAAAAATGTAAATATTATATATATATAAGTAAAACACTTTCTACTCATATATAAATTATATGTGTATAAATTTATGGTATATAATATATGTACATATGGTATATAAGTATAAATATATATAAGTATATATATACACACACATTCATACACATACACCACTTTGTACTTATAGTAGCCACTCTGATGACATTACCAATAGGAAAATAAAGTAAATGGCTTCACTGATGAAATTTGGTCCTAATAAAGGATTAGCTTCATGTGATTGTGCTATTTTTAACAGTCAATGCACTTTAACTTCTGCTCTCAAAATAGGGCACATTTTGGAAATTCTTATTGTTACAATCATACCAACCTGAGTAGCTTAATCTGTTCTTGGAGTTTCACAATTTGATGGACAAATTGAGGCGGATCAAAAAACAACTCTTTAGAATGATCTATTTGTATTTCTCTGTCTTTTAGTTGGCTTTTATCCTATTTCCTCTCTCTTTGTTTCCTTTCTCTATCCATTTAAGTCTTTAGTTTCTTAGAGTTACTCAAAATTCCTTTTAGATAGCTGATTTTCAGTTCAGATGAAAACTATTTTGTCAGTGACCCTATTATTCCATATTTTTAATATTTATCTTTACTTAATTTTGTGTCTGTGTCTTTCTATCTATCTACCTACCTATCATCTATCTCTTGGAGCATAACTATCACAGTTTACAATATCCTAAATGCGTGAACTTATTTTTGACAACTTCATTTTATTTAAGATAGTAATAAATAGGTCCAAAAACCAGGAAGGCAAGTTCTTTTTATTTTGCTCACTTAGAGATGGTCATTTGTTAATCTGAATGTCACCTTTCGCATCTCTACGGATGCAAATGATAACTATTTATCTCACAGAAGTGTATTAAAAATAAATGAGATAAGATTCATTACACCGTGGGATTAAAAACATGACAGTATCTTCTAGAAGGAAGCACTATTAATACGGATAGCTTGATAGAGGAAAGGAATATTACATAGCTTTAAAGCACTAATATTCTTGAGACTTTGAGATATTTTTCCCTTTGAACACAATTTATTTTATGTGAATTAAAAAACATACGTAAATATCCTCTCCCGCTGTCTTGGTCCATTCACGCTGCTATTACAAAATACGTTAGACTGACTGCCTTGTAAATAACCGAAATTTATTTCTCACAGTTTTAGGGGCTGAAAAGTCCAAGATCAAGGCAGGGGCAGATCCAGTTTCCAGCAAGAGCTTGCTTTCTGCTTCATAGACAGCTGTCTTCTCACTGAAATCTCATATGGTGTGAGGGGCAAGAGATCTCTCTGGGTCTCTCTCTCTTTCTTTCTCTTTCTCTCTCTCTCTTTTTTTTTTTTTTTTTGCTGAGGAAGATTTGCTCTGAGCCAGCATCTGTTGCCAATCTTCCGCTTTTTGCTTGAGGAATCTTGGCCCTGAGCTAACATGTGTGCCAGTCTTCCTCTGTTTTGTACATACGTTGCTGCCACAGCACAGCCACTGATGAGTGGTGTGGGTCCTCACCCATGAACCCAACCCAGGCCGCTGAAGCAGAGTGCACGAAACTTAACCACTAGGCAATGGGGTCAGCCCCTCTCTGGGTCTCTTTTAAAAGAGCCCTAATCCCGTTCATGAGGGCTCTACCTTGAAGACCTAATCACCTCCCAAAAACTGCACCTCAAAGTACCATCACATTGGGATTAGGTTTCAACACATACATTTTAAGAGGGCACAAACATTCAGTCTATGGCACATACCCTCTCCTTGACACACACATCCTGGTTTAAAGTGGTTAAAGGCCTTCAACTCTCTGATTAATACTTGTAGAAACACTTAGTTGAACTCAAAACTGCTAAATATTTTACTAGTACTCTAATCTAGCCAAGAAAAATTGGAGTAACTTCTTTGATTAGTAAGTATTTGTTAGGTAAACCAATGCTTTTTGAATTTCATTCTGCAGTATGACAAGATAGTCTATCATTAGTACCAGAACTTTTTTTCTTAGGGTGAGTTGCTCAATATGATATTTATACTAATCTAATTTCATTTATAAATATTTTGGGTGAACTTCTCCCCTAATTGTTATATGTCGACAGTACCTTTTTGGCCGTCCCCCCCCCTTTTCCTCTGTCTCCGCTGTAAGTGTATTCTGTTCTTTCCGTGGGGATGCCTCTCCTTCAGTCTGCGCTGCCTTGCTGCTCTGCCCCTTGGTGTTTTCCAAGGTTGCCCCTCCTGCTGTGCTCTGTTTATACATTTCTGTCAGTGAGTGACAGCAAAGAGGAATTTCCATGACTCTTGATCTTGTTAAAGTCAGTGTTACAAAGATCAGAATTGGAGTCAGTTCACTTTACTGCCCATCACAATTAAACGCAAACATATTTTAAAAGCATACAGATTGATTCAAAAGATGCGTAGACTGGCCAATTTCCAGATCGCTTAAAAACATCCGGTGTTTCTGGAGCTACGGGTGTTTAGAGAGCAGTATTCTAGAGTATATACTTGCCATTTTCCATCTTAGCTTTTTATTTCTTTACAACTTTGGCTTTCTAACAACTACCCAGTGAACATGTTAAAGTTGAAAGTGTCTGTGTGCAGAGTTGCTTAACAGAATTTCTAGGAAATGCCTTTTACTCGGGTTTCCTTTGAGGACCTTTATCATGACAGAGATGCACCTGTTACCCACAACTCTTGGTGGCTAGAAGTAAAAGAACCAAATAGTAAAAACTCTGTTCCAATTTTTCACTGAAATGATTTCTTCCCAGTCCCAATTTTCCTTTATTCTCAGTTTATTTGGTATCGAATGACATGATTTCTAAGAGTTAAAAGAAAAATCTACCTCAGATTGTTCCTTGTTAGGAAGTAAATAATTTGTTTTGCCACAATGATCTATTGTTACTTGTCTGTTTTCAAAGATGAGATGCTTTTCTCACAGGTTTTATAACCTAGAAATTCTGTGAGAAAGCTAGAAAAATATCCGACAGCATTAAAAATATTAGATGGCTAAGACAGAGAAATCACCATATTTGGTGAAAGATAAGGATCAGACAGCCAAATCGAATCTATTTTCGGAAGTAAAATCTTTTGTTGCAATCTGTTAGGCCGTTAGAGTTAGCAAGTTTTATTATTACCAGTCTATGACTACTTAGACTAAAAAAAGGGTTTTCGTGATTTTTCTACTATGATGTACACATTTCTTACAGAGTGTCGTGCAATAATAAAGGACTCCCAGGGAAATCTTTGGCTTATTGTTGTACAAATAGCTCTTACCTTACTGCCGAAAACTTTGTAAAGAAACTATGATAACTAAAATCCTAATTTTAAGCATTAGCCCTGGAAAGGAGGTGGGAATTTATTACTTACCTTATGGCCTTGAAATAGATGGTTTAACTTCCTTGTTTGTGCATGTCTCCTCATCTGTAAAATGTAGATAATAAGCTAATTTGAATGTAGTAAACTGTAATTATAGCTTCTAAGTTGTAAAGTAGAGGTCTCTAGTACCCAGATTAATAATGTTTGCAGGTAGGGTAAAATTTTTTTCAGTTCACAAACTTTTAGTGAAGTTGCCAGTTGCCTTTATTCCACAAAATCATGTTGTGGTAACACAATATCTGATATAATTGAATTGTTGATTATTGAAGAAGTCAGGATTTATGTTTTTTCACTTGGACATTGTTTTCTGTTCAATTTTTTTCAAATAGTGCCTAAACTATTTAGAGTTCTGGTTGTAGAAGAGGCTTTTATTAATTAGCACACGTCACAAAAATCACTTTTTCTCATTCCATACATCCTTTCTAGAATTATTTTCCACTATGTTCTTGTGTCTCACTCAAGCAGACTCAGTACTCTTTGTTCATTCAATATTCAAAAGGTATTTTATTTTTTTAAACACTTAGAAACTGGAAATAAAAACAAAATAAGGCCCTATCCTCAAAAAGCTTACCTTTTAAATAAGTCATTGAGGAAAGTAAACAAAGCAATTCCAATGTAAGGTCACATGGCCTTGACATGGCTAACCTTAGGGTGCTTCTGAGGTGCATATGTGGGACACCTAACCGAGGTTACGCAGCGTAAACTAAAGGCATTTTCTTGGGAGGTTAATATCTGAGCTGTTGCTTTGGAAGTGTGGTCTTTAGCAGGCAAAGCTTGAGGAAATGGGCAACTATCTAAATCAAGGGAGGAATTTCAGGGAGCCAGTTCATCGATAAATTGAATCCAAGATTTGATCCATCTCACGAAGATTATTTTAAGCCAGGCTAAGTAGTTTGATTTTATTTTAAAGAATCTGGGATGGTGCTTACATATTTTCAGCAGTGCTAAGGCATACAGAATAAGCTTTGTCTTTTCTAAGCTTTCTCTGGCAGCGATTTGGAGGACTGACTAGACGATGGGAAAAAGAAGAGAATTTGCTGACTTGGTATGTCCAAGTTGACATGACCAGTGGGTAGTTGAGTGGTCTGGTCTGAAGCTCAGAAAAGGTGTCAGTCTAATGTCAAGAGAAGCAATATTTCATGTCAGTGGTACATTTAAGGTCTCTGGAATAAATATCTTGACTACTTTTACTTCCAATACCCATGGCGATCAGAGATAGCAGAACTTCTAATTTGAGAACACTGTCAGATTCCAATATTCTGGAGAAGGAGTTGGCAAACTCTTCCTTAAGAGTTTTTCTTTTTTTTTTTTTGGTGAGATAGATTGGCCCTGAGCTAACAACTGTTCCAATCTTCCTCTATTTTGTATGTGGGATGTGGCTACAGCATGGCTTGACAAGTGGAACACACAAACTTAACCATTACTCCACCAGGCTGGCCCACCTTAAGGAATCTTTCAGTAAATATTTTAGGCTTTCAGGCCTTACAGTCTCTGCTGAAGCTACTCAACACTGCTATTGTAGCCAGGAAGCAGACAAACATAAATGAATGGTTGTGGCTGTGTTCCAATAAAAGTTTATCTACGAAAAGAGGTAGCTGGGCCTCTGGCTGTGGGTTTCCTCATAGAACATGGCTAATGGAATTAAAATCACAATGCTTCAGCTTCACTGCATTCCTTGGACAGAGAAGACCTTTGACTTCACTACATATACTGATTGGGAAAAATGTTTTCCCCTTAGTTCTTTTTTTTAGATCATTGGATTATTCCATGAATCACAGACAAGGAAACCAAACTGTAGGGAGATAAATGAGGACAAATCCACTAGGCAATTAGAATGACAGCATTTTATGCATTCATGATGATGAGCCCGCACATTGTCTGTGAAGGTGAAGTCCAGAGATGGCATAATGCAAGTTGTCTTACCAAGAAGAGGATGATTCTGAGATCTAATAAAAATACATAGGTTTTATATATATAAATATATACACATGTCTGATATATTGACCTGATTTGGATTAGGTCCTGCTTGTGGGCACTATTGTTATTTTTCTGTGTTTCTTTATGTAATTGTGCATTTTATTTTTCAATTACCAACTCTGAGCAGTTTAGCAACAGATTTTTAATTTCTCAACTTAAAATGGGATACAATTATGACTTTACCATCAAATTCTTTCCTTATGGGATTTTAGCTGAGTAAGAATCTAATGTTAATTCTAATTGCAGCTCTATTAATAAATACCAAAGAAAATGCTCTCCTACTAGTATGCATAGATGAATGGTCAGCAGAAGTGATTGCAAACAGTCACAGGAAAAGAAATGCTTTTAAGACTTTACTGAAGCACACATGCAGACAATGTGGCCCAGCTGGATAGCTGTGAAATCGAAGCAGCCAGCAGATCAAGCCTGAGTGCAGCTTTAAGGAATACTCTTTGCTTAAAAACAAACTTAGAGTTGACTCTCAGCCCAAAAGAGTTATGAACAGAAACAGGTCTTAGAGAGGAGGCTGGAGATAATAATCAAAGGACATATTTTATGTGTGCCCAGTGGCTAAAGCACTTTGGGAACTACATTGGCTGTTGGAGCCGACAACCTTAGATTACATCCCCTGTCAGAAAGATTGTCTGCAAACCTGGCGGAAAACATTAAAAGAATCCCTTTTTTCCTAGTGGTATGTGAAAAAAGAAATAAAGATAAAGTTGGAAATTTTTTCTTTGAATCACAATTAAACATATGACTTATTTTAGTTTGGAGAAAAATCAAAATTATCGGAAATCTAACATTTTGAAATGCAGTTCTTACACGTAGGTCTCTGGATGTATCTTCATAATAAATGCCAGGAATATAGTCAAGGATGGAAAAGCATGCCTGGTTTGGTTATCCTCAGTTAGATTAACCTCTTTGTAGGATAGCAATAATATTTACACCCAAGCTAATATATATCACTGAAACACATAATATCACCTTCACCACTACATTTCAAAGTCAGTATTGAAGGATTATTAATACTTCTAAAGAATCCATTATAATAATATAAAAAAAGATAAAATATGAAAAGGAAATCACCTATGCCACTATTTTAATTTGTCTACTTTGTTTAAAGATATATGTCCTTTAGTGTTTCTGAAATTTACAACCTAATTTCTCTTACTTTATCTTGACCATCACACATTCCTGCATTGAATATCACTTAAGGTATTTTCCATCTGCCAATTAGTGTTTAATAATATGCTGCTTAGATTTGAAAGCTTAATCAAATTAATTCTCTCTACATATTTTTTGTGTACATAATTAGTGCCAAATATATGTTAGAGTTACTGGAATAATTCAATTTCTTCATGACAGTGACCTCTTCTGTAGGTGAGAGGAACATAAAAAAAATACTAAGAAATATGGAAAAAGGTTGAGAAAAATCCGTTTATTCATCAACTATTTTTGTCCTCTGCTCAGATAGTATGCAAACTTGTGGATACACAAAGATGAATGTGGCACATATCTTATTTAAGAATTTCCAGTCTAGTGCAGAGATCAATAGACTTCTCCTGTACAGAGACAGATAATTAATATTTTCGGATTGTATTGAATATAATAGTCTCTGTGGCAGCTACACAATTTGCTATTGTTGCATAAAAGCAACCACAGACGATATGTAAAAAGATGAATGTGACTCTGAGAACATAAAACTTTATTTACGAAAACAGAGGGCCATCCATGGGCCAGTGCCCAAGGTTTCTCAACCAACCCTAGAACTAGTGGCAATAGGAACATATAAAGGCGTCATCAAGTTTAAATGTGATAGTACTAGAATGGAGGTGTTTAAAGGATATAGAGTTTAAATCTATCTGAGGGACTTTTTTACACAGAATTTGACATTTTAAATGGATACTAAAATACCGTGTAGGGGCCAGCCCGGTGGCACAGCAGGTAAGTGTGCATGTTCCGCTTCTCGGCAGCCAGGGATTCGCTGGTTCGGATCCCAGGTGCGGGCATGGCACTGCTTGGCAAAAGCCATGCATTGGTAGGCGTCCCACGTATCAAAGTAGAAGATGGGCATGGATGTTAGCTCAGGGCCAGTCTTCCTCAGCAAAAAGAGGAGGATTGGCAGTAGTTAGCTCAGGGCTAATCTTCCTCAAAAAAAAAAAAAGATGCTGTGTAGAAATTAACTAGTTAGACAAAATAGAGAATAGCATGTGAAAAGTCCTGGACAAAAACACAAAAAAAAGCCCATAATGTGTTTAAATAGCTCTTAAATCTGGTGTTGGAACATAGCATGTGTGCCTGGAGATAAGGCTGGCAATAAGCTTGGTGCCTTATATGGAATCCTAAGACATTTGGTGTTTATTGAGTAGGCATCAATGGTGTTAACATCAAGGGAGAGAAATGAAAGTTCTGTCTTAGGAAAACAATTCTGGAAAGAACTGGAAAAAGAAGGGCCTGGTGGTAGTCACTGAAGAGCCAATGGAAATGAAGAATTTCTGGGAATTTGGAAATAGAATCAGATACTCCAGGTGATTTTAGATTGGATAAATACTCCTGTATAGCTGTCTGAAAGGACTGAGTCTGGCGAGAATCAATGCCTCTGAGATCGGCTGGTTCAGCTACCTAACACACTGCCATTGGTGCATGCAAATTATGTTTGCAGATGGCACCAACTCCAGAGTTTATTTCTGTTAGTTTTGAAATCATGGCATGAGATAGGGGACTCATTACCTAATTCCTAGTATGAATTTTTCTATTACTTCTTGTATATATTATTAAAATGTGCATTTTATTTTATTTTGAAAACTTAGATGTGAAAGAAGAGCATATCCACTTTATTGTCAGTTCAGATACGGTCTCATCTGATGGCAATGCACCCACTCAATTTTCAGTTGGATGTTGAATTACCTTACATTTTACATCTAACTTTCCATGGCCTCGTACTAATTGTCAGGGTGCTGTTTGTTAAGCTGAATACTGGGCCTACTTACTCTCAGTCTTATTGCCTGACAAGGTTATAAACTTCACTGGGAAGTCTCCAGGGTCTATTTTTCATTATATCAGTGAAAATAAAAAAGTATAGGGAAGTAGGAGCAGAGAAGAGAGAGATGTAAAAATCAAAAGGAAAAAGAAAAAGGAAGGACTTACACAAAAAGGAAAAAGAGGGGCAATAATTAATTGACTTCAGAGGTTGAAAAAGGAAGCAGAAGGAATTAAAGAAGATTAAAGCATATATTTTTTAATATACAGAAAGTGTCCTATCGCCTTGTACATATGTCATTTTGGTTATTTTTTTCTCAAAGTTGCAAAGAAAATTAGGATCAGCAAAACACGAAGCTCATGTTTTCCATCTCTGCTCTTTTAGAATGGAGATGAGCCCGAATGCAGTATAGCCAATGAAATCTTTAGTCTGCATTTTAGAGAAAAGGTAGCAAGAAAAAGAACAAGGAAGATGGTATAGGGAGGATAAGGGGAAAGGGAACAAGAAGTTGGTGAAATTTTCTGTTGGGATGCACGTAGCTCTGGTTGTCATTGTTCCTATAAACATTTTCTAGCTACTGTTAGAGTAAGCCTCGGTTTCAGAACATTTAGAGTAGGGCTTATTCTCAGATTGCTCAGACACCTAGAGATGCAAGTGGCTTCAAAATATTAATAAAGAACAATATATAAGAATTCTCTGTGAGTTATAGGATCTGAGTGGAAGATAAATTTTATCTGAATGGTGGACCTACTTACATCACAGCTCAAGAAGGAGTCAGAAGTCCTGGGTTCTAATTTTGCTATTGCAGCTACCCAAATGTGTAGCTTTGGATATTTTACTTAATGTCTCTGATCATCATGTGTAAAGTAAGGGGACTGCCCAGATGACACTGATTCCAATCACTTTATTTCATTTTTGAATAAATGCCAATTCTTGGGCTTTGGTTTTAATTTTGAAAAGATAAAGTTTATTATCAGGTAAATAACATGAAAGATATAATCATTATTTCAATCCCCAAAAAGTCGTGAAGGGAGCTATTCACAGTTAAAATAAAACTAACTTAGAGTTACATCTTTTGCAAGAGCGCCTCATCATATTTGTAAATAGAGGGTGCTTCAAAGGGATTTTAAAGAAAATAATCAAACACTTTTTATAATGTAAAAGTTCTGTAAAGAGTGATTAGGTGTTTGGGAAAGTTGAATTATGAGTAGAACTTTTATAAAAGCAACCAAGCATTCCAATATGTTACTACATTAGAGTTGTAATGATAACCACCCCCAAAAAATATGTTATAAAACATATGAAGATAGCACAAAAACTGAGCGTGAACCAACCTAACAAATCAACCAGAGAACCGAAACTGAAAGGGATGTTTGATACAGTAACTAGAAGATATAGTCCAGGAATACCAAAGTCATCTATTTTATTATACATAGGTGCTGGCACTATATTATGAACAGAATCACTTAAGCAATCTCAAGTCTTGTTAAGGGCTAAGAGTACTTGTACCTCTATCATTCCATGGTTCTGTTACTGACACTGAAGGTGAAATAAAATGATCTTGTAACTCCTGATTCCAAGCACTTAGAACTCTATAAAGTCCTGTCATTAAATTTGCCTTCAGGAGAAAAAAAAGTCTTTACCACACCTAAAAGACTACTTGCTTGGTTTGACTTTGACCTGTCCTTGTCTCTCCCTTCCAGGTGTTTAAAGACTGTCATATGTGTCTTTTAGCTGATCAATTTTTTCTTCCTAAAGGTCCTAGCTAATTCATATTGCAATGGGCACTGCAAAAATAATTTGGGGGTTTTCTTGTAAGCTTCCTGCAAGTGTTTTCTTCTTCAGTTTTCCAAAATCACTCTGTTAATGTCATTTCTGACATTCATATTCTGACCTGCAGTATCGCTACCAATCTCCTTGATTTATCTATCGTTATAGTCTATAAGGTGTATGCATCTACTTCTCTCTTTGTTCTTTGTACCACTTAGCAGCGTATTTTATTCAAATAATATATTTTTATTTCTTTAGGTAGGGTGTTCAGCTATGGCCTACTTGTAGGCAAGATTTTGATGGGAAATTTTCCCAGCACAAATTTGAGAAATTAATTGTGGAATAGGATTAAGCTTCTTGAATGTGAAATCACATGTAGCATCATAGAAATATTATATAATAAAAAAAATGAACATATAAATTCCATGTAGCTTATTGTGGAATTTGCTAATTTATTTCTGAAGTAAGATATACAAAAACAAACAAAAAGTAAACATTGTTTTTTTCCAAAGAGGCAGCAGGATTTAGCAATCTTTTGACCACGACAAGAGGAGCACAGAGAGTTTTAAATGAGTAGAAGCCCGACATGTGCTTGCTTGTTGTTTTGAGTGGAACACTGTTTACAAGTAAAATATAGTCAGCTAGAAAAGATTAAATTATCAATTCAACTCTTGATTTATAGTCTACTAAAGAGAAGAGTTTAGCCATTGAGATATAATAACTAAGAGTCTGTTTCCATTTTAAAAAAGGGAGAAATATATAAATCACTTTTTCAGTCATGACTTAATTATGGATAGTTTGGATGCAAAGCATGAAAACATTGTTCATCAACTTTCAAAATGATGAAACTTTCAAACACGAAAAGTTTCAAAATTCACAGTCAACTTTCAAAAATGATGGTGGTTGATGGGTACTTTGGCTCCACCAACGTTAATGGTATATCTCCCATAGTGAACTTGAAGAATTTTACAGTTTTTTCATACTCTTTTCAACTTTTTGCAAAAGACTTTTTCTTCCAATATGGCCTAATATTTATTTCTAAAATGTTTACTTTATTAATATTAATTTTCCTATTTTATTACCTGCTTAATACTTTCATTTTCTTACAATACAAAATAGCATAAGTGAAGTTTAAATACATGTATATCTTTATAATATATTCTTTATTTACAACAAGCAAGAGATCCATGTTTAATTATTTAAAATAAGTTAAGTGGTAACATGAAACATTCTACAATATTAAAATAATTCACTTTGTTTTCACTTTCTGTAATAAGAAAATATACAACCATTTAAATGCTTTATATACATTTACATAGAGTATGAAAAGAATACAAAAAGCCCAGCTTTCTTCTAATAAAGATATTTTCATATTTATATAAATATCATATCTAATGAATTTAGTTAAAATTTATTTCTATATTACACAAATTGTAAATCATCTGATATTGACCTTATTAATAAAATCCTGGTATCATAGTATCATTTAGATTGATGGAACCAATTATCTGCATTGCTGCAGGACAAAAAAGGTACTAATATTCATTTCTTTGATATATAGTATACATTTGTTCTGTTTTCCGTCGGTGTTTTACTAGCAAGAATATACAATTTTGGAGATATCCAAAAAACGTCAATATTATAATTAAATTAAAGATACTTTTTAATTTTCTGAACAATTTGTTTAGATAAAGCTTTGGCATAGTGATTGATATATTATAATATTAACTTATATATAAAATTTATTAATTAACGACTTTTTTCATTTTGTGATCTGACCCACTCTAAGAATTCCTGTAATAGCACTGGGGAAAAAAAAAAAAACAAGATTCAAAGAATCATGGAGAAGAAAAACCTACAGTCTGCCTTTGGCCTGTAGCAAATCTAAAAACTGGGTTCAAGAAGACACAAGAAAGGGATCTGGGAAGAAGAATCTATTTTATCTTTCTCGTATGACCTGTGGCTCTCTCCTGCTATGCCCAAACAGCTGCTGAAAATGATGTATTTCTGATCTTCACCTAGATATTGAAGCTTACCTGGAATCCTTATTTTGAGAAACACTGCAGTAAATAGAACCAAATGCTTAAAGCATTTTATTTTTAAGGAAAAGAAAAATAACCTACAGTTATTATGGTTTTATGAGGCCCAAGAAGTCAAATCTTTAGAAGTAAGGAGTTGTAATCAGGTTTATAAAATAGAACCTATGTTCTTTTAATGTAAAGGTTTATTTTGAAGATGTTTCATTAATGTAGCCAATAAAAAAATTGTAGTCAACAAAATCCTTTTTAAGATATGCATTATTAATTCCATTATAAATAGGCTTAATGGCAAAGTTTCTATGTAGCTACGTATTCTGTATAGTTCCATATTGCTGCATAGTGAAGTATCTTGAAATGTGGCAGCTTCAAACAACACATATTTCTTTCCTTACACAGGTTCCAGGGTTAGTGATCTGGGTGCAGGTTTGCTGCCTGGTTTTGGCTCAGGGTCTGTCACAAGATTTCAGAGGCTACAGACATGTGCAGGCTGTGCTCCCAAGGTTGTTCACATGGTTGATGGCAGGCTGCAGTCTGTCA